>NC_031769.1:112759662-112842511 GCF_001522545.3 Parus major
GCGGAAAGGGCGGGAGCGCCGAACCACAGAATTCCAGAGGGGATGGGGCTGGGAAAGGCCCCGAGGTCATCGAGACCGAACTATGACCCAACACCACCATGTCAACTGCACCACAGCACTGAATGCCACGTCCAGCCTTTCCTTCAACGCCTCCAGGGACTCCACCACCCCCTGGGCAGCCCATTCCAATCTCTAATCTGTGATGAAATACCTCCTAATGTCCAACCTAAACCTCCTCTGGTGTTGCTTGAGACTTTATCCTCTCATCCTGTCGCTGGTTGTCTGGGGAAGGAGGCCAAACCCCAACCAGCTGCAGCCTCCTTTCGGGGAGTTGCAGAGGGTGATAAGGTCACCCCTGAGTCTCCATTTCTCCAGGATCAACAACCCCCAGCACCAAGCACCCGCTGTTCACCCTCCTGCCTCGAGCATCACACACCTCCCAGCCGCCCCTTCCACGGTACCTGCCAGGTGGGTGCAGTTCTCCTTCTCCAGCCTCGCTGGTGTCACCACGGCAGTGGCATCCATACCTGGTACCCACTCATACCCACCGCAGTGCGCCAGCCTCCAGACACTCTGTGCTGCAGACATTCACCCTGCTGTTAAGGCATTCCTGACTGCCCGACAGCTGTGGCTGTAATCCCTGGATTTACACATAGAAATAAAAAAAATAATGGATTTACTAATAAAAATCAGTCAAAGAAGTAAGTAGTGCTCCAGTGACAGCAGGTGCAGCTCCAAACACTCGGGTGTTGATGCAGATACCCTACCTGCTAGGACGACATGGAACGCTGCTGCCATGGCTGCACCCTCCGCCTCCGGGGGGATAAACTCGGCCAGCTCTTCCAGATCCCCTCCTGCTGTGTTTTTCTGACCAACTCTCTTCTACACCTACATCATCTGCATCACCTCAGATGAGCAGTTGCACACAGTTTACTGTGTAACTGTTTCCATTGCCATCCAATTAATAAATATGCAGTTGCACATTTTTTGTACACTCTTTACTGTGTTCTACATTAATGTACACTCTTTACTGTGTAACTGCTTCCACTGCCATCCAGTTAATGAATTGGTCACAGCCCCAGGTCTGCCAGTGTCAATTTGGACAGGCAGATGGTGTGACACTTGGGGCTGTCCTGTGCAGAAGCTGGAGCTCAATGATCCTTCTGGGTCCTTTCCAATTCTGGATATTCTTTGATTTTATTAATTTACTGTGTTATCAGTATTATATTTTTCCCCAATGCACAATCTTGTAGTTCGAGCTTGTTAAACCTAATACACAAAAAGCTACAAAACCAGAATTTCCCTGCGTTATTTTCTGGGCAAACTATACCTAACAAGAATCATAAATGCTGTTTTCATTCTGAGGCAGGTACAGGTCATTTGCTGGTTTTCATTTCTTTTTTTGTTGTATGATGGAGAGGCTAAAAAATAAGTGTAGCAAGGGAGTGATTTGATCTGCAATTACATTTCTATTTGTATGACAAGAACTCTAATTTTTATAACACCAGGTTTTAGTTCTACTTTTTATAATACTGCTCTAAAAAAGTGCAAAAATTTAGCCACTAAAACAATATAATAACTGCTTATTATTAGAGCAGTACTATAATGTTTCTGGGAAAAAAAATTGTTTACAATTTTTATTAGAAGAATAACATACATCATTCAAAATCCCTCCTGCTTCTCAGTAACAATTTTGTCTATCATCTTGAGACCCCCATAAAATACTCTTAGACAACTGTGACAGAAGACAACAAAAATAAATTATTTTGTACTCAGAGAAGCTTCAGATAATACAGTGGTGCTGCTAAAAGATGCAATAGCCCGGGAAAAACTTAAACCTTGTTAGAAAATATTAACAGCTGTCTGAAATAGAGCAGATAGAGACAGAAATCTCTGCTTTGAAAGATAATCAGTGCTCTGATTATGTATCTCCTGCCCAAGGTTAGTGCTCCATTGTGAGTTGCAGCACAGCTCCTTATGTGTCAGAGAACATGGCATTAAAAAGGCTGTGAAAATTCTGATTAATGAAGTGGTTAATTGGTCACAGAGTGAGAGTCATTAAGTTGGAAAGGAAGTTTAAGACCATTGAGTCAAATCAATAACCTAGCTCTGCCAAACCGTATCCGCAAGTGCCACATCTACACACCTTCTAAATAACTCCTGGGATGGTGACTTCACTGCCCTGATCAGCCTGTTCCAATGCTTGACAACCCTCTCAGTGAATAAATTTTTACTGATATCCAATCTAGACCTCTCACAGCACAACTTCCTTTTCCTCTTGTTCTGTCCCCTATTACCTGGGAGTAGAGACCAACTCCCACCTGGCTGCAACCATGCTTTTAGGTAGTTGTAGGTGATGGTTCTCACATAGGCTCCTTTTCTCCAGGATAAACAACCCCACCTCCCTCAGATTTTCCTCAGAAGACTTGTGCTCCAGACAATTTACCAGCTTCGTTGCACTTCTTTGGACACATTCCATGATGGTATTAATGTACTTGAAAAACAGGACAGTCAGACAAATACAAAGAAAGCCTTCAGATTCTGGTTACTTATAATTCCTCTTGCTTCTTCATCTCTGTCCATTTTAGTACTCTATAACCTTTTCCTTTAGTTCCTTTTCTCCCTTGGTTTAAGCTCAGGCTTTGAATTTTAGCTTGTATTGCTGCAGTGTGGCATGTAAGACTTCACAGTTTGAATTCCTGCTTATGTCCAGGCATATCAGTCTGCATCATGATCTCTTAGTTTATCATCTCCTATGCATGCTGAGCCTCTGCTGGGAAAAAAAAAATCTTTCTGTCTGTTTGCAGCAGTTATAGTTAAGGTGTTCATGTAAAGACTCCTGTATCTTAAGACAGATTTGAGGGTTTTTTTCAGGACAGGATTCCTGTATTTTTGGTCCAGGGGAATAACTCACCTGTCTATTTTTCTCCCTTCACCAGATGTGCAAGAAATACTTGTGAAGAGGCAGGGTCAGGGAAGAATTTATTTTAATCCAAAGAGCAGATTAAGTCTTCTACTGAAAAACGGGCAAACATTACATATATTTCCTTAGATGCTATGTAACCTTTTAGGATGTGGAGAGGAAAAATTATTTACATATTAAAAGTACATGAAGGAAAAATGAGGCACAAAAATTACCTATCTTGGTCTTTGAAGTTAAGACTTGGTTGCATTTAATGGCATATTGGATAGATTACACAAAGTTGTCCCACTCCCACCAGCAACAACATCCCACAGCCTGTGAAAACACATTCTGCCTTGTACTAACTTTCAGTTTTCCACAAGTTGCATTAGGAAGACAAGACTGCCTTTCCAAACAGGCATTTTGGTTCAATCTGTACTGGCAGTGTAGCAGTACTGCATTTTTAGGCAAACCACCAGTGATGATAAGCCTCAAAGATGCATTGCCTAAGAAAGCTCCCCCGAGCCTGTTCAGTGGGAGATTTGAGTAAATACAGCACAACCATACTGCACACACCATATCATAAGGATTTTCAGTCTGGGGCAGCCTCATCCACTAAACAGCAACGGTGTGGTGCAATAGAGCATGCACAAACCAGCTCAGACTTGAATTTACCTTCTACATGTATTTGCAATATTTGCTACACTGGACTAAAGCTTATTTTTTCCCCCTCTCTTAGGGAAACTGTTTTCTGTGGGGGAGAAGGCTTGGATGCAAAGAGTGCTGCTTTCCAAGGTAGGCACTACTAAGCTGATGTGTTTGAAGGAGTCTAACATCTGTTTTAATGGGATTATGTCTCTTTTTGTAGTCTCTAGGAGAATTGTCTCCTAGACAGGTATAAGCAGTAGCTGATTACCTAAAGCAAGACAGTTTGTTCTGATGTCTCTTACTTGGGGCCCATCAGGGAAGGGTCCCCCCAGGAGGTGATCTCTGGTGGGACAACACCAGCCCTGAGGCTCTGCTCTGAGACCATGCTCAAGACACAAACACACAGATCTAGACAACACCACTAAGGCACTCAGATATAAGTACATACTTGTTTCAGGAACCAGGAAAATCTTGGCTGTGTGATTTCTTTTGTGGGAATTTAGCTGTTGCATTGCTATTACACATAAATCATCTTCAGCAACCTTTTTTAGTTCAGGATATTCTCAAAGATATGGGGGAATTTTCTAGAGGTTAATTGTTTTCTTCCATCAAATCTGTAGAAATTTGTAAATTAAACTGGTCAACACCAACTATTAATGACCAGTGATGTAGGACATTGTTTTTAACTGCATGCTGTAAAACCATTGAAATGAACATGAGCATTCTAATCACTTTTACGACGTTTATCAAATCTCTCCAGTAAAGCCTTCCATATGTTGCCTGGGATTGTTTGGTGCTTGCTTATGAGAGCCTGGACAGCAGCCTTTGTCTGAAAAGAGAAGAGAAATTTGTCTTTACAGACCTATTCTATGCATGGAAGAGCAGTATAATCACTAACTTCTCAGAGGTTCAAGAGAGGAAATTCACACATAGCTCTACTGTAAGAAAAAAACTGTGTTTTATATTAACTAGCTCTCCTAATGACACATTTCTTGAAAAAGAAAGGAATAAAACAATGACTGCAGTTTGGGTAGGCTCAAATTATTGAGATTTATAAAATGTGGTCATTACTTAGTCAAAGTAGCTTTTAATACATGCAAACATGAAGTCTCTGCAATCTCCCAACCCTGAAAATGATGGGTAAAGTCTGACTCACCTCATCTGATCTTATAGCTGACCTATCTTGGACTAGGAGTTTGGAGCAGGAACCTCTGTCTGTCCTTCCCAACATGAATTATCCCATAATTTTATCATATACAGCATGCACATAATAAGAAAACTCATAATACTCTTTACATGAGATTCGAATGCAAGTTTAGGAAGAGAATCAACACATTATTCCATATTTCTAAAATAAAATAATAAAATAAGAAATTGTCTCCTTTTGGTTTCCCTCGTGTATTTAAACTTGAAATAAGGGTAGCTACATACTCCACTGATCTACCCCAGAGTTATAGTAGAATATCACTGTGAATATAAGAAAAGAGTAGAAATCTTTCCTGATAGACACATGTCCTAAATCCTTTGCAGGGCAGGATCAGACAAAGGTCAGCCAGGCCACTGCTCACCTCAAACCTCATTTAAGTTGCCCTTTTTTTAAGCAATATCCGCCACAGAGTGGCTAACTAACTAAGTGGGTGGTGGTCAAAGGGGGCAGCCAAAGGCTTGCCTTAGTAAGGTAAATCAATATAATGGGAAATTTCAATTTCAATTTTGTGGGTACACAAAATGCTGTTCCCCTAAAACACCAGAATATGAATAGCCATAAGGGCAGTCATATTTCTTCCAGCCTGCTAAAGGTGCTAAGACCAGACTGTACAGCTTCCTGGGGCTGTTTCCTTATAACAGACCAAACCTGTCTTTCTGGTTTCACTTTTGTGAAGCTCAGAACAACCTGCAGCAGACCCTTAAAAAAGGAGAAAAGAAAACAAAAGAAGAAAAGCTAGCCTTGATGAACCTTTTGGGGGGAGGGGGGCAGCAAGGTGTTTTTTAATAAGTGATCTCTGACTGTTCATTTTTTTATGTATTTATAGGTTGTAGAGAATTTATTTTTTTCCTCCAAATCCTCCTTTCATCTTCCATGAAAAATTTTAAAGCTGTCTTTTCAGTTTAGCTTAATATTTTGAAAAATGCTTAAACTCTAGATCTAGAAACACTTTTATGCTCCTGGGCATCACTAATTTCATTAAACTGTAGGTACTCAAAATATTTTTATATTTTGGATGCAACTTTTTCACATTTTCATTCTGACAATGAGACTGAAGCTCTAGAAGAATTTTGCTTCTAGAGCCCTAGAATCAGTGAAGATTCTCAAAGTTATTTGTTGTTTATGAAATTTATTTTCATAGTTACTGAAAACTGCATTTAAAACATAATTTATGTCATTTCAGTTATCATCATTATTATCAAAGTTATCAAAGGCATGGGAGAAACAAAGTTAACACAAGAAGACAGAGCTCATACATTTCGAAAGGATGAGAGCATCCCAATCAACTGTTACTATATCAATATTTACTGGTAGGTATTTGTACATTAAATAATCCCAAACCTCAACTGCCCATAGCTTTAACAAGCTAGTAAAAGTGTATTTGTCTTTATCCAAGCATGCAAAAGGCTGGTTTCAAGTGCACCTATAGTAGGGGGCAAAGTATGTAGTTCAATATCACAAGGAGAGAGAACTTACCTTTTCAACTAATTCCTCTGTAGTTATATTCGGATCGTAAGGGATTGGCTTCCCAATGTATGTGCGAAATTTAACTGGAAGCCCTCCATATGGAGGAGTAAAGGGCAATCGAGTGCTTTCATATAACTGTCTAAAAAATCCTGGAATGGTTTATGGGAGGAAAAAGTGAGATTATAGTCACAAAAAACACAATCCAAATGTGAAATCCGATTAATGTAGAAGACTTCTTAAAAATGCATGCTTTATTTGACAGTCAGGAAGTTGTTACAGGGTTGAGGCAACTGTCTGCCAAAACAAAGCTTGATAGACTTAATAGGCCAGAGAAATAAGATTACATTAAAGAACCAAATCACACACACAAACCAGTTATGCACAAGCTATTTCCAAATTTGAGCTACCTCTGACCCACAGCAAGCGTTAGAGAATCCAAAGCAAGCAAAAGTCTGAAAAGCAAAGTCTAAGATAAAAGTAAGAGAAATCTGAGAGAAAAGAGATAAAATATTCAAAAAGAGAAAATATATCTTTAAGTTCTTACTTCTTTCTTTAAACATCCTATAGCCTTCACGGACATTCTGAGTATACATTGGAATGATGGGCTAAGGAGGTACAAAAAAAACCAAAAAAAAGGTGGGAACGTTATACCAGGTTTGAATTTCTGCTTTAGTGGTTGTTAATGCAGCTAAGAAAATCACTCAAATATAGAGGGTAATTATTAGTCAGTTAAGCAGTAAAAAAGGAGTCTTGATTTAAAAAATTTCAGAATAGAAATAAAATGCTATTTTTCAGCTCCCACAAACATCTCTTTTAAAGTCACTATCTGTAAATAAAATGACTGACATTGTACTAGGCTTTCTATAACATCTATGCTATGCATTTACTGCAATATCACTGACTGGAACATAAAACAAATTTCCACAGTTTTTCTGTCTAAAGCTTTCATCATGAGTGGTGAATTGGAAAGTATTCAGTTCGTGAAGTCTTGCAGAAAGCAAGCAGACATTCACAGTTGGCTCACCTCATCTGCTTCTCAAACAAGCTCTAACTGAAGCAGTAATGCTTGGATAAAATTTCACTGGAAAGGACTTCTGCAGATCCCTGAGACAAAAAAAAGGTAATTGTGTGTCCTCACTGACCTGGACTACACACCTTCTGGAGGGCAGATGCTTTGGCACTTACAGAACAAGTTCACTTCATCATTGTGACTGAAAAGAAACATGCTTGAGATACCTGCACTTGTCATGCCTTACAGCCTGAGGTAAGATTTCATAGTTTGTAGACAAACTGACAGTAGTTGTATCCCTACTTGCAAAGAGTTTTTTTTCTCCTCTATTGTCCCTTTTCCTTTTTCTGAAACTCTAATTTGAACAGGTTGTTGGAACAACTTGTCAAGGAGACTTTTGTACTGTTAAGAATCACTACCACAGAACAGAAACTGCAGGATGAGAAAAAAACAAGCAGGAGAAAAGACCTAACTAGAGCCTACCAAACAACTCATAGTGATAGAAGGCATTAAAAGGAAAAAATATCCAAGAGTGAACAAAAGTATCAAACATGCATAAAGCTGTAATAGTAAACCTTTCAGAATGCAGAATTAAGGGAAATTGTTAGAAATAAACCTTTAAAAAGTAATCAGTAATGTATTTTAAAAACATATAACTACTGGACACTAAAAATACCATACTTTGTTACAGCTATTAATTGGATACTGTACATCTAAGATGCTAAATGTTTGAAACCTGTCTATCACAAAACACTTTAAATTTTAGGAATAGTACAAGAGTAACATTTGGTGGGTTATAAAGAAATCTGGCAACTACAGAAGTTACTGTCATACAATGATCAGCCATCAAGGTGCAGGGTAGGCAGCAATGTTCAGTTCCTAAGCTGGAAAACACAGGTATACACATAAAATCTTACATTTGTAAAGCAGCACAACCAGATCTGTAGTAACCCACATATTCATATTTTCTGTGCTGGAACTGAGCTGGATCACACCCAGCCAGCTTGAAAATCACAGAATTACAGGGTAGTTGAGATTGGAAGAGACCTCTGGAGATCATATAGTCCAAAACCCTTTCCCATAGAAGAAAATTTTATAAATCAAGGTTCCCAACTTTTCCTAATTCAACTTGAAGGAATTTTTTGGCACAGATAGAATTCAGGGATCTTCAGAAATTATGATCCCTCCCTGCTAGCCATAGACAGAGAGCATTTCTGAAGGTCTGGATGAATTTTACTGAGGCAAATATATGTACACTGAGTGATACTATTAAATAGTAACAATCTCTGACTCCTGTTAAGTAGAGCAGTTACACAAAATGAAATGTGGAAACTATATAGGTAAAGACTGAGGCTTTGATACCTTTGATACCAAACAAGGAAATACCTTCCTTGTTTGCTTTTATTCAACTTTTTCAGTGGAAGAACCATTGAACTTCTGTAATATTATATGATGGATGGGAATGTCTATTCATATATAAAGAAGGTTTTGTCTTGAAATCCCTATTCAAGTAATCTGTGACAGGTTATTAACCACCACATAGTCATTTTGATAAAGTGTGTGTAGTTCTTTGGTTGATGGCTACACTGTATGTAAAGAAATTCTTTAAATACCCTTATAATTCTATCTTGCTTTTATTCATGATATCTGAGTAACTATTAGCAAATTTATATTAATTGCTACATAACAGAACAAGTTATGATGTCTGAATGAGTCTATCCCCAGTGTATTTGGGTTTTGTGGCCAGATTTTGGTAGAGGGGGGAGGTACAGATTTTGGTAGAGGGGGAGCTGCTTCTGTGAGAAGCATCCAGAAGCTTTCCCCATGTCTGCCAGAGCCAATGGCAGCTGGCTCCAGCACAGACGAGCTGCATGCCAAGGCCAAGCCTATCAGGAATGATCATAACAACTCTGTGATAGCACATTTAAGAAGGAAAAAAAAATAAAAATATTGTGCATATGTAATTGCAGACAGAGAAGAACAGAGTGAGAAAATGTGAGAGGAACAGCCCTGCAGACACCAGGGTCAGTGCAGAAGGAGGGAGAGGAGGTGCTCCAGAGCAGAGATTCCACTGCAGCCCATGGAGGACCACAGTGATGCAGAGACCCACCTGCAGCCCATGGAGGAGACCCACACCAGAGCATGGATGTCTGAAAGATGGCTGTGTAGCTGTAGGAAACCAGTGCTGGAGCAGGCTCCTGGCAGGGGTCTGCACGCCCACGGAAAGAGAAGCCCATGATGGAGCAGGTTTCCTGGAAGGACTTATGACCCTAAGGGGGACCCTCTCTGGAGCAGGCTGTGTTTGAAGGACTGCACCCTGTGGAAGAGTGACTCACATGCTCATGAAGAACCTGTTGCCAGGGGGATGGACTCAATTTGAAGTTTGTCTTCTGTGGGATGGACCCCGTGCTAGAACAGGAGAAGGACTTCTCTCTGAGCAGTGGCAGAAATAATTGGCCATAACCCCCATTCCCCATCTCCCTGCACCACTGCAGGGAAGGAGGCAGTACCAGGAAAGAAAGAAGAGGTGGGGCAAGAGGAGTTACTTTACTTCTCACTATCTTGCTCTGATTTTGTTACTAATAAATGTAATTAATATCCCTAAGTTGAGTCTGGTTTGCCCATAATGGTGTTCAGTGAGTGATTTCTCCCAGTCTTTATCTCAGCTCATGAATCTTTTGCTTTATTTTCTCTCCCTTGTCCACTTGTGGAAGGCAGTGATAGAGAGGCTTTGATGGGTGCCTGGAATCCACTACACCCCAGTCTTTGGTCAGCCTGGAAGACTAGTCTGACCAGTATTGAAAAGGATGCAGCAAGAACAAGCAATCAAATTCAAAATGTGTCAAAAGATGGGATCCAGTAACTACTATGGGCCTAGCTTTATATAAGAAGTGATGTATTAAGGTTAATATTGCCCCCTCTACTGTTAAATGCACAGAAGACCTGTCTGTTTGGGGTTTTTTTAAAGTGTTTAGTTATCTAAGGTTTGTTTGATTCCAGATTTCCAGAAAAATATCAACGATGCTCAAAGTTCAGTGAAGTTTGCAAGCTAATTACAGCAATGTCTACCATAAAGAGATCTGGTCAGAGTTCCTGACCATAAAAAAATAACCCCACAAAGCTGAATGAGGGTAATAATAAGAGTTATAAGATATATAAGATGTAAGAACCAGCAGCACTGTAAAGGCAAGCTCAGGCTAGTAGCTGTCAAAGGATAATACACTCTCTCTGCCCTCCTGGTAACTGTCCTGCATAGTGCCCGTTTTACCAAACATTACTCAAAGGACCACAAGACCTTTTCATACTGAAGAACAAGAATCTTAGCCTCAAAGAATACCCAATTCATTAAATAAAATCTTAAAAAGCTCCATCAAAAACCAACCACAAATTCTGTCAAGAAAAGGAGGTAACAATTTTAGGTACTACTATTCAGTTATTTCCATGTGCTTCTCTATTATGGAAGACTGGTAGAATTAGGAGAATTACTGGCAAGGATTCTTGTGATGTGTTTTGATCAGGGTGGCAAGCTATTTAATATGGGCATTCAGAGTTTTTAATTCAATTTTTATTTAAAAACCCACAACCTGTTACACTGCATTACTGTAAGGTTCCAGGTGAAGGGAGAACATCTGGCAAAAGTTTGTCCAGATGTTTGATGCAGCTTGAAAGACAGAGATGAAAGCAAAATCAACAGAAATCTCCCATGTTTTTTAAGTGACAACTCTTTCTAACTGTTTCAGCATATTATTCATTTAATTCATAAGAAGACTATTAGGGAACTGAAAATGCCCATATGAATTTCACTGAGTTTGTCCCATTCACATTCTGACACTTTCCCAGCAGTGGTGGTGTACAGGCCCACACAATATATGAAGTACCATGACTAACACCTACCCTTTCAAGAGAAAGGGCAGGAAAGGGAACAGAAACACATAAAACCTGACTATTAAAAGGCCACATAAGACAAGATCTGGAAACAAGATTCCAGGCCTAAAATTACTTCATCTGTTGGGTAAGTGCCCCTAAGTTTATTCTAGTGTTTAATTATCTCCCCACAATAATTTAGAGATAGAGTTATGAAGAAATATTAACCTGAAGTGTGCATCTTCAGATCCTTTGTACTGGGAGCTACAGCACAAGAGACCAAAACAAGGTTTGAGAAGCAACAAATTGGATGAGGTTCAAAAGAGATAACGGCACAAACATCTGGAAGGGATGTTAAGAAATTGAAGTTTCATGGGAAGAACTCAGCTCCCTGTACAGCTTCTCCTATATAGACAGGAAACTTTATGTGGAAGGTTTAAGAGCACTGTAATTGATGAGATATTCGTAAGAATGTGAGGGAAAAGTGATGGTTGTGCTATTCATGAGAAAGCAGTAGAAAGTGCACGGCAGAACAGAGAAAGCCTGGATTTGCACCAGGATTGTCAGACACAAAATGCTAGGTCTAAATTAAGGAAGAAAACTTGTGTTTAGAGGTGGTGATGATGAAGAGAAGTGGCAGTCAGGAAAAAGAAGACAGGGTTGCTGCTCTTTCAGATGCATGCCATCTCAAACAAAATAATTTCCCAGAGACTGTATCAGTAAAGCAGTCTTCCACATAGATTTAGATGTAAGTCAGAGCTAGTGGTAGAAAGTTGTATTTGTAGATCATCATCCATACAGAAACTAACTGAAACCTTGGCCATGAGTACATTGGTGGAGTGCAGATCAAGAGAAGCACATGTCTGGAAGATGCTGAGAATCTGACATCCACACTGAGCACATTTCAGTGCTCTGTTTTTATGTAGAATTAATTCTTGTTTGGCATCATTGGCTGAAAGACCATTTGACACAGAAGAGTATTAGGTTCCAATTTTGGTTTAGTTTCAGCCAGAAGGAATACAGCTCCAGTATTCTAACACATTCCTTGATATGAATGAAAGCATGGTGAGGGAAATGCAAAAACTGCTTCAAAAATGCACATATGATTCAAGCTCAGGCACTGATGTAGACACATCTTGAGTTAGTTGATGCAATCTTTCACATACATGAAGAAAAGTAAAGGTAAGGACAAAATCCTAGACCCTCCCAGAATAAATGAGAAAAAAAAGAAGGTTAATACATTAAAGAACAACAATAAAATGGCTGGCTATGTGGAAGTAAGACAAAAATGTAATTTCTATTAGGATATGAAAAAAGAATGAAACCTTAGGGCAGTGTGGAGAAGGACCACAGTGAAGACTCTTGAAATACAGTCAATATGAAAGACTGGATGCCTGCACGATGAAACTGTAGACATGGAACCACAGAGATGGTCACTTTGAAATGGCCAAGAAGAAGTTTGACAGTTCCAAAAAACTCCTGCTCCTTGTGAATTAATGTGCACAAGGAAGCAGATGGAAAAAGGAAATTAAATCTTTAGTTCCAAATTATTTCTCCTGGAAGATTTTCCAACAAATGCTCCTAAGCTGCATTTTATAATGAAGCAGATGTGCAAAAAGCATGAACTGGGATTGGTAACATGTGGCACTTACCACTTTTGCTTCTAGAGCGACCTGAGCAAAGCCTTTTCGGTTTCCCCACATGAGCTGATAACTTTCGTCACTGAACAGCGCTTCTCGAACTCCACCTGGTGAGATGGACACCAAGTATCCATTCTTCAGTGCACCAAGACACTCCTCCCTCGTACCTGGTATCACACCTGTCACTCCCAACAACAATTTTAGTCCTGAAACAAATAAGTAGCAAATGTACATTTAATATAACAATATATGTCCCAAATACTGTTTGCATATCGGAGACAGATTACAGCTAAATTAAAATCTAGTAGCTATATATTTAAGCTAAGACAAATTTTTACGAAGGAAGTAAGACACCTACAGAGTAAATGCTGGCAAAATGACAAATATGTGGCAATATTTGTGCCCAATATTATGACAATGAACCATCTTGTCAGGAACATTTCAATTAAAGAATTCTTCCACATGCTATCTTCCATAATTATCACCCAATTTATGTCAACAAAACTTGTGGGTCATAGCTAGAAAACTGAAAATAAGCATCTATGCCTCTATCCTTCTTTTTATATATTTTATATATATATATATAATAAAGATTACTACAAAAATAAATACCTGACAAGCAGCTATTTTTGGTCTTCTTTTAAAATGTGATGTTTAGCATTTTAAACATTGAGGTTTTGAGTCATTTATTTGAGTATTTTGTGGTTAAATTGCAATCTACAAAACTGTGGAACAAACTGAACTGTCCTAAGACTCTCAAGATGCATGAATGACAAAAGCTAGCAGGGCAATTTCAGCACCACATGAATGAATCATGAATGAATTCACCACAGTGAATCTCCTTCCTCTGTTTCCATAACTGGGAATTCTCTAAAAGACAGCTTGTGACCCACAGAAATACTCTACGCTTTCTAATATTATCTTCATATTTTAAATATATCAGTTTGGAGCTCTGATAGAAAGCAAACAAGTATTTCCACAATCTTCAAATTCCCTGTTCAAACAGCAGAGTTTGAAAATATTTTTTTTAATATTAATAAATGGAAGCAACAGCTCTGGACTGACAGAGGTCTGCAACAAAAACTTTGGAAGACAGTGGAAAACACAGTGCTGAATCTTGTAATTTAATTGTATTTAATCTTATTTAGGGTGTCATGCTTGACAGATCTTTCTCACAAAGGCAGATGTTGACTTTGTTTAATCCCTTTGTGAACTCAGAAACAATTCTGTTTTATCCTAAAGACAGGAATGCCATATTGTTATTAAGCAAAGAGGTTCTTCATTTGCTTGGCTTTAAAACTTTGAGAATTATAATGTATCACATGAAAATACTATCACTTCTTTTCCAGGTCTCACAGAATTTCTTATTCCTCAGCCATGCAAGGCTTCTGTCTGATGTCCTAGCTCTTCAAAGTAAGCAGTGCCACACCTCTGAATCATCCTTGTCTTTTTTTTTTTTTTTTTTGTAACTTTATTACTTAGCAGCTATTCTGAGATGGAGAGAGTTATTAATTCACAAGAAGAATTCTCCTGTAACTGTAATTAATTCTGTAAATAAATTGAGGTCCAGGATATGCTCATGAGCATTCTAAAGAACCAATCTGTGAAGTGTAACATTTCTTTGCAAAAAGTAAGCATAGTAGAGCAAGAGAAGGTTAGGGAGAAATTTCACTTTTAGCCACACTCGACTAATGCAATGGGGAGGTCTAACTTTAATTATTTATAGCCTTTTTTACCAGATGTATTTTCATAGCTCTTTTGAAGGCTGACACAGCATTTGCTACCTTTTCTTGCTCTAGCATGAGTAAAATGCAATCAATATGTTATGTACACACCAGAAGTCCAGAAACTGCACAGCTGAGAGCATTGCTAACAAATGTGTACTTTATATTTGTAATAAAAATATGTGCTAGGGACACTTCAGTTTGAACATACCCTCTTATTTATCCTTTAAAAAAAGTGTCCTTTGCAATATTTTGCTAAACTTTCTCATTTTTTGAGGGCGCTCTTAAAAGCCAATCATCTTTTGATATCTTCTTACTTCTGATGTGCTCTCTGTTACACAGTATTTACTAAGTATGCCTCAAGAAAATTATTGTCATCTTTCTAGGAGTGCCTGAATGTGGTTTTAGCATCAAATATACTTGAGTTTATAGTACTTGCTTTCAGGAAAACTTTGTTTCCCGAAGAGTGTCCTTCTGCTTCTAAACAGCTTCCTTTATTCTCTATATCAAAACAGCTTTCAGTTTAGCAACATAAAAGTGTCTTTAAATAATTCCCTTGCTATTCTTTCTCTACTCTTCTTTATGGCTTGTTTTTCTAAAATTTAATTATCTTTGCTTCTCTGTATCTTCTCCTGACCAGTCAGCACTGGGTCAATAGTAGAGTCCTATCCAGCATTCTGTACTGAGGGATGACATTTCATCCCAAAATGATTATATCTCTATTTGTTGGCTTTGGAGGGTTTACCAATGTTTTCACTGAAAAGACAAGATATGCTTCCTTGTTTTTCCTGTTACATCTACCAACTTTTAATTTAAATTTAATTTAACTTTTAATTTAGAAATGTGTAAGCAGTCTTTTAGTTTAAAAGCTCTTTTTCAAGTACAGTAAAGTTCACCAAAACCAGGACAGGTTAGGTTAATCCAGGAAGCTTAAATACATGTTCTTACCTGGTAAACGAAACACAAAATGATCAGCTACTGACAGACAAATTCTTTTTTTCCAGAGAAACAGCCTAGACAAAAAGTAAAGGTAGTCTATAGGAATAGCTCCATGGTAATACACAAGAATGCCTGGTCCTTCTGGGAGGTTTTTCACACCGTGAAGCTCATAACCTGTTTGGGATGGAAAGCAATACATTGACAATGATATCTGTAAATCATCTGGCAGTTTAAAGAAAAAAAATTACTGTCCTTTGTTAAATGACCTTCAGAGATTTGTGAAAGCCTCTGTAGTAGCTTTCAAAATAATTAAGTTCTGGATGGATCATTTGGTCAATAGCACAGAGAAAGTCCCTCAAACACCACAGCTTATTACTAGACTGCTTTGTTGGTCAGTTAAATCATGAGATCAGACCTGAACCTGACATTTTCCCCAGTGAGGGTACTAAAATATTTATTTCCCATTAGGAACTTTTTGTAAATAGTACAATAATAATATTTTTAAAAAAATTAGTAACTAGTATGAAAATGCTTCATTTTCAGAAACAGAGGCAAACAGTTTCCTGAAATCTGGAAGTATGAATCTCCATTCTGTGTCAAGGAGAATGAAAAGTTTGGGATTTTCCATAATAAATTGTTCCTTTTTTAGAGAAGGTGAGATGTTTAAACTGAGACCATAACATACAAAAATCCCAAAGTGAGGTTCTCTCCACAAGGGTTGTGTATTCACTTCACAGTGGGAGGGAATTTCCTCACAGACATGCACTTCTATGAATCCTTGTCATCACTCTTCCTACATCTGGTTTAGGTTTTGGGTGGAGTCATACTAGAAGACTAATGTATACAACAACTTGGGAAAGATACACCTTTTGCCAACTAAAAGCTCTGTTCCACCTTGCCTGCCTTCATTTCCATCCCTGCTACAGCTCCTGCCATGAGCCATTTGGATGGGATTAGAGTAGGCAGAGACCTAGGAGGACATGGAGAAAGTTTTATATTGCAGGATGTTCAAAGAAGCCATACAAAGTATTATAAATGTAACTTATTTGCATCCATTTGGAAAAAAAAAAATTTAAATTTAAATTTCTATGAATTTATCACTTACTGTAATTCCAAGCTTCAGACAAGTCATGTCATACTTACCATGCCATACTCTTGCATATATATCCCAAAAGCTTGCTATAGTTTTTCTCATGTTATTCCAATCATCACTCAAGGGATCTCCTTTTAACTCATTGTTCCTCTGATAGATTAAAAGCAAAATATTAGTAAGGTAAATGAAAAAGACAATTGTTAAAGGAACTATAAAAAAAACTAATATTGCACTAATCGTGAGTGAGCCAACGATCACATGAAAAAGGTATTTCTTCAGGAACTCCACAACAGTCCATTCTTCCAGTGCATAGAAAAGGCAGCTGAGGTTGGTCATTGGTATCTGCCCTGAAGCACAGGATTCTTTTCTACCTATCACGTCCTGCAGGGAGAAGAAAGAAAACAAAAAAACAAAAAAAACCAGCTGTTGTTTCTCAATTTAGGAAGGTTTCTGATGATCTACCTTATGCTTATTTTGGTATAGCACAGGTTCAAACGTTTTGTGTCTCTCTGTCATGCTAAAATAACTGCTGGCTAGGAGATTATCCATGTAGTTATGGAATAGGGGCTGAAACAAGAAGGGCTGGAGTTCAACAAAGCCTCAGCATCCCTGCAACGTGGCTGATCAGATGATTTCTCTCAAAACAGGGTAAGTGGATAGTATTTTTAGCAGCATTAGCCAAGACTGCTGCCAGTGTGGGCTCTCTGCAGAGATACCCTCTCTAGAGAGTCCAGCCTGGGCTTCTTCTCCCTCTCACTTTGGCAGCAAGAGGATCAGACAATGGAGTGAGCCGCTGAAGGGACAGCAAGCAAAACCAAGGAAGTCATGGCTTTTTCACAAGGCCTGGTGGTGTCTGGGACAACACTTGGTATTGCTGTAAGCACTGAAAAAAACAGTTTTCATCCCTCATCCATACAACCCCCCTTTCCTTCAGATCTTCCAGCCCTAGCAAAGGCCAGGAGAGCTCCATGGCCCTACTGATTGCTTTCCACATGCAGCTCCCTAGCTAGCCCATTCCTACAGCTGACCCTGCCTGCCTGACAGCAGGTAGTGGTTACACTGGAATGCAAGAGCACTCCAGCATTGCTGGCTGCTTTTAAGATTCTTGAACATTAGCCAGACATTTAAACATTGCAATCCAGCTCAGTAATCCATAACTGAATACAGATTTTCCTTTCCTCAATCAGGTTGCTACTTGTTTAACGAGGGGATTTTTCTGCTCCAGCACCAGAACAAGTACCTACAAGAAACAAATCCTAAGTTCCAAAGTCAGTGCCAAGATCATGAAATACAGCAAGCTCAGACTTCTCTGACTTTATGTCTTCAGCTGTGTACTTACATGAGCAAACCTGCTGTACACTTTAGTTTTTCTTCTTTGAAGCTTTGGGTAGAATATAGGGGTGGACTGGTGCAAAGCACAGGTCCCTTCAGAATTAGGGATGACAAGGAGTACAGCTAACAGCAACACTGGAAAGCAGCCATGAAAAAGCACTAGAGTCTAACATGCATCAGGGCAAGCAAGCCCCACGGCAAGCCCTGCAGAATAAGTAGCTGCAGTAGCTATAAATTTGGTCTCACACATGCCAGTGAAATCTGTCCTTATCTCAAACCCATTGAACTCCACACTGGCCACCAAAAAGGACCACTTGGTTTAACCCCAGCAGCTGAGCACCACACAGCCACTCACTTACTCCCCACTGCAGTGAGATGGGTGAGAAGATTAAAAGTGAAAAAACTCTTGGTTTGAGGCAAAGGGCAGTTTCTTAGGTAGGGCACAAGCTGGAAGGATAGTAAACAAAAAGGAAGCAAGCACTGTTAAAAGATGCTCCACATGGAACAAACAAATGAAATCAGTACGAAAAAAAAGTAAAATAAGAAAAAGAATTAGTATAGAATTGCTTATATCCTAACAACTGGTGCCTCACTAAGATATGGGAAGATCTGGACATTTTCACTGAAAATAGATTTTATCGATAACATGAAAGAAAAAAGGAATAGTCTGCATGATTCAGATATTAATTTATGGTAGACAGTGTTTAAGAAGGATAAAAGTGATGGTGCAGTGCTACTTTATAGTAAGTTATTGTTTGTAAAGTTCTGATAAGAGCAAGGACTACAAATTCTCAATGAGTGCAAAGCATGCTGTGCTGACAGAGCCCAGGAGAAGGGCATTTTAAGGGGGCTTGCCTCAAGCTACTGAATCAGAAATACTGAGCAGTACTTGGAATAACTTGCTCAGCCTGCAACATAGGGTGAAGAAAGAGTGGATTTTGTATTGTGATTGGGGGTTTGGATCTGGAACACAGACTACTACAGCCAGTAGAAAAAGTGTCCTAAAATCACAGGTACACACATGTCTGTATCCATAGCAAATGCATCAATAATAACCCCTATATGATATGGGGATTAATTTGGATATAGATCACTGATTAACAAGACATCATATAACCTACCAACAAGATTTAAAATGATTCCAAGCACAAGTAATTGCAGACTCAACAGCCAGATAAAGTTCTGGCAAGATAACTGAGAAGCTGGTAACTGATGCCACTCATTCTAATTTTATGGGAAACAGACCTTGTAAACAAATTCACCTCCATTCTTTGAAGAAATTAGAGGTTTAATAGCTTGTACAGGTTTCATGCACATGTATTTTTAACAGGAGCTTTTAAAGAGTCATTTAAAGTCTCACATGAGCTGCTACTTGAAAGTCATCCTTCCACCAGTCCTTCCCGCTATGTTCTTGCCCCCAGCCTGACCTCCTGCAGGATCCCCTGGCTCCCTGCTAAAGGGATGCCAGCAAAAATGCTGGCACAAGAAAAATCACTCTTGGGAACAGCCCAAACTTAGGTTGGCATATGAGTATTATGCAAGTATATTACCAATGCCACTTGGCATTTTTATTAAAAAATAAATCTATTTTAAATGGAGCACATATTCAATGAATGTCGTCATCGACTAGAATGACAATAAAATATCCATCAGTAATGGAATCTCTACCAAATGAGAGCTGAATCTATGCCCTACATTATTCAGCATTTTCAGAATTTTCTTCCAATATTAATAGGATGTTTACATTGATCAATTTTAGCAATGTAACTTTCCACTAATTGCTCTTCCTCCAACCCAATTTTTATGTAGTAGAGAATCACTTTCTGGCTTGGAAAACAAATACCCTTAACTTTGTTAGCTCACAGACTACAGTATAAATTAACATCTTAACTTATTATTTTCTGATTATAAGTTCAATATAGACACCGGAAAAAAAGCTTTAGAAAGAAAGTAAAATGCACCAATGTGCAAAATAATTTTGTTTGCTTTTTTAACCCACAAAACAGATTTAACAGTACGTATTTGATCAAAGACATCTGAAAGTAGTTGTGTATGCACAGAGTGGGTTCATCTTCTGCCAGTTAGCTGGATGGGTGGGATTCAAGCTAATTCAACATCATTCCAGCTGAGTCCAAGGATAGAAAAAGAATAAATTATTGACCAATTGAGGAAAAACTAAAAGCAGCATGGCTTTCTCTGGAAATTTGGTACTGTGGTTCAGTTTCTGCTCTCACAGTTCCGTTGCACTACCTCAAATATTTTGTAAGAAAAGAATGAATTCCAATCACTGAAACCTGGACCCCGGTATTTGGACTATATGATGCGAATCCAACATGGTAAATGCATCCCTCTACTGTCAGTATAACATCAAAGGGCTACAACAGGACAGGACTTCTATTTTTCCATGTTCTACTGGCTATGTCTCACCAATCCCCTGCTGAAACCACAAGTACAATTTTGAAGCATTCTTTCTATCAAACAACATATATGAAATTATTACAACTATATGAGTGCCTATTGCAGGCCTGTTACTAACAACCTCCTTGACTATGCACTAGGAGACAATGCAGGTGTGTCCCCACAAAGCAAACACATTTACTTATAATGGCTTTGGTTTGCCCCAAATGTCAAATTTAAGAGAGAAATTTCTCTTCTGCTTTTATCAAATCTGAGCCAGGAGCAGCTCCAGTGTGCTTCAATACTGAATATCCTCTAAAAGGTTAACAAGTGGGTATAGTGTTGTATTATTAAAAAAAACAAAAACAAAGAAACATTTTTTAAATTGCCTACATTTTTCTCATCTTATCTAGTGATGGACTTGGAGCTACTGTTCTGAGTGGTTTCATTGTTCTTACAGAGAACAACATGTGTGTTGACATGTGAGGTATTTGTCTGGGCTCCACCTATAAAGCATATCGAATTCCAGAGTAATCACTGTATCTACACCTGTAAAATTACAGGTGATGTCAGAGAAAGACAGAACTACTGTGAAAGGTGCTCCCCTTTCAACAAAAGTCTCTTGTAGTACAAGGCGTTCAGATCCTAAAGTCTTGCTGAAGAATCATTTGCTGATAAGGATAATCTTACCAACACTATAATCCCAGGGAAGAACAAAGCTGTCACAAGAGACCTATTACACTAAAATTAAAACCTTGTCGCTGGCTTTCAACCATGATTGAAGAGTCATCATCTTGGTCCTGCTGCTCAGTAGTTTGCTCTTGGCAATAAGTGTAGCAGAGCATAGTGAGAAGATGCTTTACCCAGAAGCGAGTGCAAAGCAACTGCAGAATTTTGGAGAGAAAAATTTTTGACACTTGCTTTCTTGTGACAGGCTCCTACTTTTTGCTTAACTCTAAACTCAATTGTTCTGTTTCATGAGGGGAGTCATCCAACAATTCTGCCCCTTGCTTTTCAATGTAAATGAAGTTACAGTTTTATTTTCCCTGGACATTTTGTGGCAATTCCATGGAAAGAAAATAACTCACTTTCTGGTCTCAACCAGCCGCCACCCACTTTATTTATCTCCATAAATCCACCACCTTGTACCCTCCTGTGTTTGTAGAGTTTCCCCCACCTTCAGCACATCCATCCCCAAAATGAAGAGTCTATCCCCTCCAGACAGAAACTATCAGCAATTACAGTGCTCAATCCATCAGGTTTTTGCAGCCATTCTACCTTTTATACTCTACAGAGGATACTAAACCCAGCACACTGTTTCCCATTTACAACCTCAGCAAATACAAATAACTGAATCCCCACTTGGGTTTATTGAGCATGTGGACATTAGGCACTACCCCTAGCTGAGCATCCTTGCTCAGCTTGGTTGCCAGAAATGCGGCAGGTATGAGCTAGAAGAATAATGAAATCATAGAATGGTTTGGGTTGGAAGGGACCTTAAAGAGCATCTGGTTCCAGCCCTCCCTGCCATGGGCAGTGACATCTTTACTAGCCCAGGTTGCCCAAAGCTCAATACAACCTGACCTTCAACATTGCCAGTGATGGGGCATGCACCACTGCTCTGAGCAACCTGGTCCAGTGACTCCTCATTCTTACAGTAAATTTCTTCCAGATATTTAATCTAAACTGCCCTCTTTCATTTCAAAGCCATTCCCTCTTGTCCTGCTGGTTACATGCCCGTGTAAAAAGTCTTCCTCCAGCCCTCTTGTAGGTCCTTTTCACACACTAAATGGCTGAAATGAGATCTCCCTGGGGCTTTCTCTTTATCAAGCCGAACAATGCCAGTTCTCTCAGCCTGTCTTCACATGAGTCTTCTGATCATCCTTGTGATCCTTCCCTATACCTGTTCCAACAGGTCCGTGTCTCTACCGTGCTAAGAACTGCAGAGCTGGATCAGCACTCCAGGTGATGGCTCACACCTGGAGCAGAGTAGAGGGCCAGAATCATCTCCCTCACCCTGCTGGCCACACTTCTTGGGATCCAGCCCAGGGTATGGTTGGTTTTCCTGACCTGTGAGCACACATGGTCGGGTGTACAAAGAGGGAGTACAAGGAGCAGCATCTGGGTTCAGGTCTGGTACCTGTCTTGCTCAGGCACAAGTGAAACACAAGTGCCCACACCTACACTTGTCCCTTTACTTCACCTGGAAATGTCATTTAACATTTCCAAACGTCAATACCGCGAAGATGGGGGTTTCCTCAGTGCCGGGCGCTAAGGGCCCCTAAGAGCAGATCGTCGCTGAAGCGCTGGAACGCGGCCGGACCTTCCCGCGGCGGCGGCTCCGCTTGGGGCGGCTCAGGCTCCCCCCGCCGTCCCTCGTCCGGTCCGGTCCGGTCCGGTCCCGTCCCCTCCCGTCCGGTCCCGTCCCGTCCGGTCCCGTCCGAGCCCCCGCCCCGCTCACCTGCCCGCGGCGGCGGCGCCGTCCCGGACCCCGCGGCTGAGCCCCGTCCCGGGATAAGAGCACCGCCGCCCCCGCACCCGGGAGGAGGAGGCGGAGCAGAGCCTGGCACACACAGCAGGCTCCGCGCCCACATCTCCGTGTGATTCTTCCACGATAAAAATCCCGGGACGGGCGGCGAGTGCTCCGCCTGGGCTCCTGGGATGGAGGAGCCGCTTCCCATCGCAGGGGAACAGGGGAAGCGCAGAGCCTCCTGCGGCCTCCGCTTATTTGAAGGAACAAGGCTCCCTAGGACGTGCTTCCAGTCAATTCACGTCTACACTTATCAAGAAAACTTCCCGGCAGTGTCACTGACTGCTAAGTTGAGAAAATGCACTGGTTTTGCAAAGGAAATAACCTCTTTACAAAGGTTAAGAGACTTGGGTGTCACACAGATTCAGGATATAATCAAAGCAGAACACTAATAGAGCATTCTAATATGACTAAATTCAGTGGAGGAAACCTGAAACTTAATAAATACCCTTATGCTGTACTGTTGTTCACCTTCCTTATATAGTGGAGGTCTTATTTAGACTGATAACAACTGATAGATATCAATTTTGAAGTTCAGGAAATGGTTCATCCAACCTGTTTAAGGCAGGTGATCAAATTTCTTTGATTGATTTGATGCAGAACAAGAAATTGGTTCCCATGAAGTAAAATGCATGACTCTAGTACTTTGCTTCCCACACACATGCAGTGCTAAAGCTGTGGTCCAGAAGAAGGGGACACAAACCTACAAAAAAAGCATCCACCATTGATGCTTTTCTGTTGGCTTCTGGTTTTTATGGCACAAGACAGATTTGTTCAATAACAGGTTTTCTTGTGAAGGAATAAAAAACTTGATACTCCTTGCCTAGCATGAAGCAGCAAATCATTGGAAAAGTGGTTTTGCTAGTAGAGAGTTTGATAGAATACAGATAGAAAGTATTTAAGAGGTAAAAGTACATTTAGATAATCAGTGCAGAGAGAAAAAATGTTGTACATAACACTTCCCAGCCAACACAAATGTAGCTGAAATTATTTTGTTTTATTGGCATGTATTTTGCTTCCTTGTGTTTGCATGATGGTGTAGTATCATCCAAAGAGTCTGGATGGAAATGCAAGAACTAAAACTACTATTAAAGGACAGAACTAAAATAAAACAGCAACGTGATAATGTGGATATTGAAAAATACGTTGGAATAAAAACTACTGAATAGCATTGTGTGAAGAAAAAAAATAATTGCATTGCTATCTTTGCTTCTCCTCATGTTGTTTTTTGGGTTTTTTTTGAGAGTCAACTTGAAGAAAAAGTGGTATAAGGCTTTTTCAGAGTATTTTTAGGAGTCAGATATGGGCTTCTGTCGGCAGATTTGCATATGAAGGGAGATTTCTAATGACAGACAAAACTACTCTGAGGAATCCATGTAATTACATGAAATCAAAATTTAAGTATTTGGATCTCAGGGAATGGGAAAATATAACAGAGATGAAAAATCTCAACAACATGGAATTTTTAGGTGAAATAATGGCTAAAAATTTTAGAAGGTTTCCGAAATTCCTACAGATACCTAGTGTACAGTGTGTATTATCAAGACTACAAAGATTCTACGAGAAATGGAGCAAAAGGAACTGATTGGCATAATAAACTGTGCCATGTGAATCAGAAGCATATGTTAAACTTCAGCTAAAAATAAAAGCAGTAACCAAGGTGAGATAAATATAAAAAATTAATAGGGCTGAAAAAGTACTTTGCTCTAATTTTGAATTAAGGTAATGAGATGGAGAACTGGCAGATTGATCATAAAGATGAAGGAGGAGAAATAATAAAACGGGAATGAAAAATCAAGGTTCAGACATGGTAAGAATAGAACCAGTTCATTTTCTCAATCTATGCAAGAACAATGTCTATCAGATTTAATTCCTGGCCCAGCAGTAAGGAGTTTCTAGTAGCTTTTTGGAGTTTAGAATACCATGTGACCACAAATAGCAAATTTAACACTTATATTTGAGAAATTAAGAATAATTAGGAGTCTCCTGTATTCTGCACTACCCAGTGTGTTACAGACCAATTAAGTGTTAAGAAAACAGGAATTCAAGATGTGGAGAAATGGTAAACTCATTTCTTTTTCTAATTGTTAATGTTGCCAGGCAGTCCTGCCAATGGCATGAAGCTATGGGAAGGGTAAATACAACCTTAGGGCTTATCTCACAAAGTTCCGGGTAGGATTACCGAAGTGTTACAGCTAACATTGACGGCATGGCTGAGATCTTCTCTGAAATATTTTATTTAATTCTATTTCTTCCTTGTTTGCATAGATCAATTTAGATTGAAACAAGGACAGAAAACAGTCTAAAGAATGAGGCAGAGGCATGTGGCTTTTTTTAACATATCAAAATGAAATTCAAAATGGGATATACCTGTTGCTGTTAAATAATTTTGGGAGTAAGAAGGTAAAAAAGTAACTCAGTTAAAGTTCAGTCAAAGCGCAGAATAAATGAGAGTTAATGGAAATATAACTTTGGCACATTATATATTCCAGTAAGTTTTCCAGAAAGAAAAACTGAAGTTATGAATCTCTTTACAAAAGAAGTAATAGAGTTTCTACTGCTATTTGAAAGTTGAAAATAAATAGTTTACAGAATTTGGTAGTTCCAGTCTGGTGATGCTTGCATGACACTGCAGGTGAGTTGTGCTGTGAGCTGGCTCCCCTTCTTCAAGGATGATTCCAGTAGAACATGGAATGATTAATCCTGTTAGTAGCTGATCACAAGTGGTGTTCACCAGGTCTCAGTATTGGGGGCTGCCCATTTTAATATCTTCATGGATGACCTGAATGAGGGGATTGAGTGCACCTTCAGTCAGTTCACAGACAATACTAAGTTGGGCAGTAGTGTTGATCTGCTGGATAGCTGGAAGGCTCTGTAGAGAGATCTGGACTGGCTGGACCAATGGGCCTAGGCCAGTTTTATGAGGTTTGACAAAGCCAAGTGCTGGATCCTGCCCTTGGGTCACAACAACCCCATTGCAGCTCTACAGGCTGGGGCAGAGTGGCTGGAAAGATGCCCAGTGCTAAAGGACCTGGGGCTGCTGGTCAGCAGCAGCTGAACATGATCCAGCTGTGCCCAGGTGGCCAAGAAGGCCAATGGCATCCTGGCCTGCACCAGCAATAGTGTGGCCAGCAGGAGCAGGGCAGTGATCATCCCCCTGTACTCAGCACTGGTGAGTCCACCCCTCGAGTCCCGTGATCCCTCTTCTCTAAAGAAACAAGCAAGATGAGATGGTGCCAAGTTGTACCAGGGGATGTTAAGATTGGCTATTAGGAAAAATTTCTTCAATGAAAAAGTTTTTCAGGCATCAGAACAGGCTGCCCAGGGCAGTGGTGGAGTCACCACCCCTGGAGCAGTCCTGGAGGTATTTAAAAGTCAAGTAAATGTGGTGAACAGGACATGGTTCAGAGGTGGACTTGACAGTCATAGGTTAAAGCTTGGACTAGATCATAAAAGTCTTTTCTGCCCTAAATTATTGTGATTCTATTCTTAACATAAAATGACAATTAAAAGAAACTGATTACTTGGTTCTAAAAATCTGCCTCAGTCTTGCTTCCTGTCTCTTAATACTTGCTTGAGTATGTATGCCAGAACCTAGACAGGATTAGCAATTGCTACTAACCCCATTCTGGAGCAATGGCAGTCTTCATGGGTTCTTAGGGTTCAATCCTATTTCAGGCAGAAATGTTTCAGAGTGATGGGAATAGAGACCTGTTTCGGAGGTCTCAATAAACTGAACTTGAGCCCTCTCTTTTTTTTTTTTTTTTTTAACACTGACATTCTAAACATATCCTTCACTGATGCAAAATGTGGGAATCAGGATAATACCACTGATGTGGGATTACTTCCAGGCAGGCTTGGAAGCTTTAGAGGTGGCTGCCAAGGCAAAGAATAATTAGTTTTTATCTTCTTGGAGAGATGTTTCACTGATGATGAAGAAAATGTGCTTTTCCTTTAGATACTGAAGGAAACATCTCCCAATAACATTCTTGGAAAGCTGTTATAAAGATAGGATTTGCTGACTGTAGATGTAAGAAACTATACTGCTCAGACAAGGGTATTCAAACATTATGTGAAAACTTGTTCTGTTTATTCCTATGTAGAATCAGCAAAATCAAACCAGATTCTGCCAAGGCTCAACCTTATCCTGTGCTTGCAAATATTGCTACTGTCCTGGAGGAAAACATTAAGTCACTTGACATTAAAATTTAGTGGTCTAAAAACTAACTCAGTTCATTTGCCTTGGAGCAGAAGATGATAATCTGAGGAACAACACAGAGTACTTACTCCTAGCTCCAGGAAGAGCTCCTTCACCTGCATAAGCCATTCCCCTTACATATGCAAGATCATGAGAACCAAGGCTACCTTGCTGCACAAGTTTCCCCATTTCTTTTTCGTATCCCCAATTTCATCCTTTTCTCCTACAGCTGTCAGTGTGGTCAGCTGGCTCTAGATTTAGCATCTAACTACTGTCAGAAAAAGTGGTGTCAGCCTGAAGGACTGGAGACCTCCTAACCACTGCAGCTGGAGGTTGCTGCTTGACAGAGGGGTATCCCTTCACTAATACCACAAGTTTATATCCTGCCTTCTTGTCATCCATGGTTTTCAGCACATCATTTGCTGACAGCAGAGATGTGACAAATCATCAGGATTTTTTGGGTCAATTTATAAGAAAACATTATCTCTAGGAGTTATTGTTATCTTTCTGCATACCTTAATATTTTGAAAGTGGCCTCTGCGTTCTTTTCCAATATATGTGCACTCTACTGATGTTCATATCATTTTCCTGCCTTCCCTTTTTTTCTTACCTAATTTCAGTCTGCATTATTCTTACTCCCTATTTCTTTCCCAGCACTAGTCCTTAGGCTGAGGTTCTCTCTTTTTCTGTTTTCAACATTAATCCATCTCACTTGAATGAGCCCTGCCTTGTCTCCATCACCTTTGTTCCTAGTTTCTTTTCCCAGTTTATCACAGTGTCACCAAAGAAAGTTCCCTTCTATGGTTAGGTGCACTCTTCCCAGCATCCTTTCATTGACCCCAAACTATTGAATCTCCACAGCCTCATTATCTGGAAATGCCACTGTCATTCCCAGCTCTTTTACACACAATGGTTTGTTTGAAAATAATGCTGTTTCCCAGCTTCTTTCCCTCTCTCATACCTGTGAAACCCCACTGATGTTTCACAATTCCCACCCTTCCTTCACACAAACATCACTACTCCCTTGCACTTCTCTTTCCCTCCAGTCTGCTGGAATTCAGCAGATGCCATAAAATTTCATGGCCTGCACTGATAGTCTTGTGCTGTTCAGGTGCCTAGAGGCAGGGTAAAAAGGAGAAGTTTTCTTGTTTTATTATCATTTTAGTCTCATTAACACTATATATTGAGAAAAAATATAGCATAGAGAGGACATAGTCTGGCAGATCATGGAGTCATAGAATATTTTGGTTGGAAGGGACCTTAAAGATCATTTACTTAAAACACCCCTGCCATCTAGACATTTAGGTATTAAAAGGTGGCACTTTTCTGAACATAAGCACTCTACATTTTTTACTGCGTAATAGATCAGCCTCAATTCAGGCCAGAAACATCTGGTGATTTCCCTCCATTCAGTCCAGTGTCACAGTGGATTATTTAGCCTTTGAGTCTATGGCTCAAAGCCTAAATAAGCAGTTGGTAATGTAACCAAGAGCAACATATGGGTCAAAGGATAGAAATACTTAAAATTTGCCTGTAAACCGTAACAAATGTGTCACACACAACCTGCTGTCATCAAGACAGGACAAGAGGGAGGAAGAAACAATTTATCCCAAATACAAACAGAGGTTCAGAAATGTTTGCAGTAGTTGCACACTGTTTCCGGGGTTGCAACACCCGCGGTACCTCAACAAAACAACGCACACATAGTTTCTCTGATAAAGCAGTGCCATTCTGAGCAGAATGAACCAAGACCAGTGTGATGTGAACAGTCAAAATACTAGTGATGGCCAAAAGTTTATATCTTTTAGCAGGACTGAAGTGTATTTAATGTACTGGTCCTGTGTTGTTGTTACTGAGAGCCACAGATGCAAATAATATGGCCATTTGCTATTGCATGGTTATTTTCTAAACTCATGTACATACAGATACAGTAGAGCATGGCCTTATCTCATTAGACATTTTCCATTATGTAGAGTTGTAAGGCTCCTTCCATGGCTGGACTCAGGTCTTCCCTTCAGAATTGTCTGATGGTGCCATTTCTCCTGACATTGTGCACCACTTCAAGCATCATAAACAGCATTTGCCATCAAATCCCAAAATAAACATCGTAATTTAATTTAGATCCGGATTGTCAAGAGGTTGGATGACTTTGCTCTAGTTATTACTTCAGTTAAATACTGTAATAATAGCATTCTTTCTATTGCAAGTAGTTGAGTGGGTGTATATGTAGCAATTATCTAAGTGGGTAGAATTTGCACAGATGAAAATGAAGTAGATGAGCTGTAATATCAAGTGTGGGTGACACACCTCCCTTTATACACCCTTTCACCTTGCCCACACAGGAGGTATATACCAAACAGGGCCAACTTCTGAAGGGCTGGAAGGTCATAAAACCTTAGTGGAGCATGAGTTTTGCTGAATGGATCTGTCTAGGATGCTTTATGCTTCAGGAATTTAAGAGTAAAGTACTTGCTTTTGACATTTATGAAACTGTAACTTCAAATATTCTGCCTAAAGTGAAAATTTTAAGCATGTTTTCTTCTGCATAATTAAGAAAAGGCTATGCGAATTATAATCTTGACTAAGCCACAGCAGATAGAAAATGCTAAAACCTATTTCAGGAGTTTTTTGTTTTGGAGATTTTGGGGGGGATTTGGGGATTCGTTTTGGTTTTTTGTTTTTGAGATAAACAACAACTCTTCTCAGAGGGGAATAGAGTTAAAGACAAATGAGAAAATATTGTAACATCATTTCAGATTGTGGGTGTGTTCCATTCCTAAATAAAACCGGAAAACTCAGCCTGAAATGTGACAAACGTCACCTGTATGTTGACTAGGAGTCAGAATCTGCAGTCAAGTTTCTTACTTTTTAATAATTTTTATTATGGTGGAAAGTACAACAGATGAATGCCTCAATAACATGCTTGGCCCAGTGTCACTGAGACATTTGAACCATCTCTTCAGTAAGCCACTGAACTGGGAAGGACTGGGTCTCCTCAGGAGGGGATCAGATCCATCCCCTTGCTTATGGCAGTGCTGTCTGTGTCCATGTCTACATAGATGTTTGTTTGTATCAGTCTAAAAAAACCCTGGTGATAGATATTACCCCACAACCCTCCAACACAATAATTAATATTATTATTTTGTTATGAGTCTTCTGCAAAGCAAGCTGGCATTTCAGGAGATAGAGGATTGTCTGTTGGAAGGCACTGAAAGACAATAAATTAAAGCACTTTAATATTCCATTAAAATTAGTGGTAATCAGAGATACACATTTTCTTGGTTGTAATTTTAAATGCTCATTGCATGACACAAGAAAAAAATTTAGGAGCTCTTCAGGAGCATGTGAAATACAGTAATCTTCACAATTAAACAATAATAAATCATGATTTCAAGTAATTTTGCAAAGGCAATGCTACTAGCTGAAAGGACCTAAAAAATGGGGAAAACCTTAAGCTTATATTTTAGTAATAAGAAAATGAATCAAAAGCACCATACTTTATTAATTAGACTGGCTGAAAACTTTCATCTTCCCTGCATGTTTTTCAGTCCTCTTTTCCTTCTAAAAAAGGACCAATGTGCTTCTTGAAATTTTTTTTTTCTGGATTTTTAATTTCTAGATTTTCAGTGATCAGCCACACTTTGTACCAAACCAAACAAGGATTTTTCAATACCCCTATGACTAGTAATGAATTAAATAGCTGATTTACAATACAATGACATTATTCTATCCTACATTTACTGGTATCTAAGGTTACATTGTGTCATGTTTTAACCCCAGATAGCAACTAAGCACCACGGTGCTGTTGAATCCAATAGCCTACAGGTAGGATGCAGAGGAAAAGAGGAAAAATTTGAAACCTGTTGAGATAAGAACAGTTAAATAATTTAAATACAGTAAATAATAACAATAACAACAACATGCATGAAAAGGGAGTTAACAAGAAGACATAGAGTAATAAAACCCAGACAGACAAGTGATGCTCATTACAGTTGTTCACCAGCTGCTGACCAATGCCCAGCCCATCCCTAAAGTGGGACTGGCACCTTCCAGCCAACTCCCCCCAGTTTATACACTGAGCATGACATTATGTGATATGGAACATCCTTTTGACCAGTTCAGGTCAGTTGTCCTGGCCATTCCCCCTCCTGGATTCTTGTGCACCTTCCCACTGCCAGAGCATGGGAAACTGGAAAGTCCTTGACGTGGGGTAAGCCCAACTTAGCAACAGCTAAACCATCAGTGTTTTATCAACATTATTTGAATACTAAACCCAAAACACAAAACTGTACCAGCTACTAGGATGGAAATGAACTTTATCCCAGCCAAAACCAGGACACATTTGTAGCTGCAGTGGCTACTGATAAAAACTTGTTAAAATACTAAGTTTTTAACTTGGTTAAAAATTTAACATGCATCTGAAATAGAGTCATCCAAGAAGGAAAATGTACCATCCTTTACATCTTTCAGAATAAAATTTCAATTTACTAGACCCTCTGCAATGTGTTAAACCACTTTGACTTCACTCACTGTACCACAGACATATTTAGGAATGCTGCCAATTCAACAGAGGATCCTTAGTTCTCATCCACATTTGAACTCTTTTTATACTGCTCTAGCAGAGTGAGGACACCTGAAAAATCTTATTATTCATATATCTCTAGGGCTTCTTTACAGTCTTAGAATCTAAAATAAGTTTTCTCTAAAAATACATAGTTTACATTTAAAATGCCCTTCACTTAATGAAAATGTAATTCATTTTAGATGCAGTTCATTTTGAAAATATGTGTTGTATATTCACACATATTCATTCCTCTGCCCAACATGGGAATGTGCCTGTGCTTGGCCATCTCAGATCAAATAATCTGAACAATAAAAATCCTTCTCATCATTTTTTCTGAGGGTATTTTGTAATAAACACTGCTTTGCTTTAAGGATTGAACTAGTTTCCTTTTCCTGTCTGGATAATCAGAGCATTTTTTTCCAGAGTTCATGAAGTGATTTCCCAGAAGATATTTCTGGATATGGATTCTGAGCCACAGAACAATCTGTTCAAGTCATTGACCAGCAGGAGATAAGATGCTGTTTCCAGTTAAGGATGCTGGCCTTGATCTGGACACATCACCTTGATGTAGCTGGTTTCTTTGCCTCTTCTTACAGCAATATTGATAGGAGCTAAAAAGTACTAGCCACAGACATCATCATTACTGATTGCTGGCTGTGCCTATGAGAAAATGATGGAATCTTGGGCAATCCAATATGTTCTTGCATGTCATGATTAAAAGTGTACTTGATAATTTATCATTCATCTGAATGAAAAAGAAGGAAGAAAGTGGCAGGGAGATTTCCCTGTCTTTTTCAGTGAGAAAGCCCAAGACTTTGCCTTTTTCTTCCCACCTTAGCAAAGAACTCAGTGGTGCTCTTCTATTCCAGCCCAGGAATTCCCAGCATAAGGGTTCATCTGCATTTGTAGAATGCTTTTTCTTTCCTTGTTAAACTAAGTTTTCCTTGTTCTTTCTAACTATAAAAATGGATCATGATATCTGGTTAACAAAATGCATCAGATTATCAATATAATGTGTTCTTGTCCCTTTCCACCTGCTGATTTTTAATCATTCTGAACTCTCAATTACAACTGAAGGAGTCTACAGTATTCTTGGGTCAGTCAAAGACTGTGTCGTTTGGTAGCTAATCTGGTAATTAATTTAGGCCACTCCACAGCATTTCTGTATTTCACTATTTCTACAAATATATATATATTTCAATATTTCCATATCAAATTACACACAACTGTTTAAAAGGGATTGGCCAACTTTTTCCCATCTGCAAAAGAGTGTTAGTAAAGGCCTGATGTCAGTATTTGCAGCCTTCCTGTATTCACCTATTGAGCTCCTGGAAATTTATTCATTACATGCATTCAGAAAGGTGTTTTTCCCAATGATAAGTTTCCATGAGGTTGGAAGATACCAAGACAAGTGTGGCTGCTTCTTCAAACATAGCATTCTTTTTTTTGGTTGGGTACCTGTGAGACAAATTTTTCCCAGATGTTAAAATTTAATCAGACAAATGACCTGTGCTCTTTCCTAAACTTTATAACTCTGAAACTTAGACTTTATGTTTATGCTGCAGATGCCAAGAAGGCCATCTCTTTTTTCCCTCTGCAACATTATTTTTTCCCAGGTGGACTGTGTACCTACAGAGCAGATTGCATCAAGGCTTGTTATGACACTGCTAAGGTGGACGGAAGTGCGCTCTGTCATCACAGCCCACACCACCAGTGCTCAGGAGGTATCCTTGGCCTCAGTGTTCTGAGGATATACTGCCATTCTCACACGGCCCACATCTCGTCTGTAACTTTCTGTAACTGCATCCATACTGCTTCTCACTGCCCTGCCACTACTGAGACCTCCAAAGGGACTTGCTCTAGGGATAAAGCCTTCCACATTCCTTATTTGCCTCCAGGATTAAGAAACACGTAACTCAGTAACTCTGAACAACTCCTGAAAGTATCCCATGAAGTTTTAATATGAACATAAACAGCCACATGAAATTAAGTGAGAGTGACTACTCCCAGCTGCAGTCCTTTAAAGTGCATTGCCTTTATGGATATTTGCTTCTTGCCATTCCTCCTTTCTTTTTCAGAATCTGCTAAGAATCTGGATTCTGGGATTTTGGCATCAGGAATTTGGTTAATGCCAGACATTTCCCATCCCACAAACTCATGCAGCAGGCATGGAGGGAGCAGGGGAGATCATGATTGATATACTTTAAGAGTGAAAACTCTCCAAGCTCTGCAGACTGGGCATGCCAGCATGTAAATCTGGATCACACACCTTCAAGATTCCAGTTGCTTTGCTGCTCAGAATACCTAACAGTTGGCAGAGTCTGGGTAGTTCTTAATGCAGCAGCAGCTTTGATACAGGACAGACTCAGGACTGTCTCAGGTTGGAAACAGTCTTAGCCTACTGACCTTTGATGGCCAAGAAGTTTGTTAAACCCTAAGGAGTGAAGTGATTAATTCTGATGGGAGATTATAAAAATAACTATATGTTTTTAAATACTCTGTTATTACCTCTGATTGTTAGGTAAAAGGCAAGTGCACTCCCTCGTTATTTGGTCACGGTTTGGTATTACAGATTTAATCTTGAATTAATGTCCTCTTTCATCTGCCACCCTAGGCTTTGTGACTGCCTGTGTACTACATGACTCAGTACCCCAGCTAAGATCATTCTTGTTTCTAGCCATCAGGGGTACTGGCTGTCCACATAACTCCAAACCTAAAAACTAAAACTGCAAACAAAATACCATTGCTCCTGGTAAGATATTCCTACTACTGTTGTCTTTGGGTAAGAAGCTACTGAATTTTTTACCATTTTCATTTGCAAATATGTGGTTGAATTGATGAGTTAAACAGTACCTGAAATAAAGATGTCCTTTTAAAGGTACTCTTTAAAATACTTGCTGATCAGTGTGTGCAGTTAAGTGCAGCTGTCATTATGCTGCTGTTTTCTATAACATGATGAGCTATAAGTAAATTGCTAGATAGCCTACTCAGTTAACAAGACTTTCAAAAGTTCTGTCTTCTAGTGATAAAGTCCAAAGACCCCTAACGAAACACCTATCTCCTGTACCCTGTAGGGCTTTCAGTACAGTGTCTTTGAATCATTCACCCAACAAGGCAGCTCTGCTAAATGTGCAGCTGAAAGTAGTCAATAAGAAGAAAAAACAGCATTTGTGTAGATTTTTCTTTTCTTGGTTTTCTTGCCTCAGTGGTGTGCCTCCATGCAATGATGCCTCAGTGAAAAAGCATCTCCTGACCTTCACAAATGTGGTCAGTATGAGAAACTCCTTTAAGTCAGAGAGCTCTTCGAGATTCAAGATCCCTTTTTATCCTGCTCAGAACTGACCAGGCTCATTAGAGTAAAAGTGAGAGAACAAACCACTAATTGATTTCACATCTGTGGGTCAAGACCATTTTTAAAACCAATAAAAGTGTAATTTACCTAGACATTATAAGTAATAGAGCAGATATTATAGTCCAACTTCATTAACAGTTTAATCAAAGTTATAACAAATAATTAACTCTTGCATTAACACCACCCAGATGTGGAAATAATATTATTAATCATCCTGAGTAGAGTAGTGCTTGTAAATAATCTTGCATAACACTTGACATTATACAGAGCCTTTCTGTAGAGAAATTTTTTTTTATATATTTTATGTGTCTAGATACAGACTGAGGTTTTGGGGGTTGTTCCTTTTCTAAGAAAAATTTCATAAAAATCCCTATTTAAAAACAAGTTTTTAGAATAACAAAAAAAAATGCTAAAAGGATTTTTAGTTCCTTCAGTGTCTTGATGCATCTGCAATCACCAACTAATATGTGAACCCTATGAAAGGAAAATTTTGCCTTGTTCATCTACAAAAGAGATCAGCTAATGTTGTAGTATTGAGCCTGACACTGGCAACTTCTGATAATATAATAGCAAATCTTAACATCCTTTCTCTTTAGCCCTTGTTTGTAAAAATTAGTTGTGCTTGGCACCAGATGTAGCAAAGGTAGCCTGACTTACATCTAAAGCTGGAAAAATCTAGTAAGGGGGTTGCTCACAACGTAAATGGAGATTTTGAAGGAAGTTAGAGGCAGTTTGAATAAAATTCATTCTCATACTGGACATCTGCTAGGTTAGAAAATCGTGTTCTATTGACATGCTACTACTACTCTGTAAAGTTCCTAGTAGTCCCTCAGGCATTTCCAGAAGTTATGCATATGATAACTGCCACTTTTCCTAATCAATTATGAAAACAAATCTTAAATTTTGGAGGGTAAAATGTCTTTTTCATCTCTGACAGTTTATAGCTCATGGCCACAAAAGGATCATCAAGATTTTGAAAAAAAACCCAGTTAGGTGGTCTGAAACTTTGAAAAATTTCTGCTGAGACTCATAGCATCCTGATATCAGGATATCCACCCTATTACTGTCCTCCCAAATTATCACATCATATCCAAATTATGAGAAGGGTTGACATAAAATCCAGTGGAATTCTTGTAAAAAAACTCAAACAAACAAACAAAAAAACCACATCAAAAATGAAAAAAAAAACCAACAAAACAACGAAACAAAAACCCCACCACAAAATACCCAAAAACAAAACACAAAAAAACCCCAAAAACAAAACAACAAAAATCAAACCAAAGAAAAACAACCCCAACCTGAGATGTATAAAATTATAAAATACAGTGCAGAGACTCAAGAGGTCATCTTGTCTATCCCTGCTCTAAAGGAAGTTCAACCATCCCTCATTTCTCTGAAAGACAGTCATTTCACATGCAGTCCAGAGGGATCAGGATTCAATCCCATGACTTCCCCTGTAAGACCCAAGGTCCATCACTAGAACCCATTAAACAAAAGTATTTCCTTATATTACCTTGCTTGTAAGAAAGCTTTTGTAGTTCTTCAGTAACAACATCTTGGCTGGCCAAAATCTTACCAGTCTAAATATATCTAAATATAGATATTGATATATATCTATCTAATATATCTAAATATATCAATATATTGAATTAGTAAAAGCATATTTTAAAGTTGCTCCTTGACCACCAGCTCTGTGATGAGTTCACAGACTTTTCCAACAAGATTGGTAATTTCCTGATTAATTGCACAGCAATAACACAAAGTTGCTTTGTTTCCTTCTCTTCCCCAAAATGTGTATGATTGATTTCTAGTTTGGGAAACTTTTTTCCAGTCTTCTTTCTGATTTAAACTGTTTTGTCTAAGGCATTTTGGGTAGATAGCATTGACTTCTTGAGATACATATTTGTGAAGCCTCCATGGATGCCTTCATAGACACCTTCATGGACTTTCATGCAGCTCCACTAAGTGCCAAGACACCGACCTCAGATCCGATGTTCCTAGAAAGTAAAAATTGCTCCAGAAGGGAAATGGCATCAGACTTTACAAAAGGGACAACATGTTCTCTAACAGAATAGGTCTCCAAATATATTTTGTGTAAGGCTACAATATTACTTTTAATTACTTTTAATCCACTATTGATTATTTTTGAGACCATGAGATTTTTGAGATCATCCTGAGACCATGGCAGTTTCTCAAGCAAGGATTGTGATAAAAAAAATCCTGATGGACTGACCTTACACTCCTTTTGATATGCCAGTAGAAGAGAAACCAAGGGAATGGTTGCACTTTGCATAAATATTTCTTTTCCAACATGTAATTTCTTATCAGAAGTGTGAACACAGCTCCCTAAGTTCTTACAAACTAAATCTGGAATGCATTAACTGGTTTTAATGAAATGCAATTCTAGAACATCTTCTTTTTTTTTTTTTTTTTTTTTAATCTATAAATTTATATCCTCTTTTCTCATACTATTATTTTTTCTTTACCAGTTAAGTGCAGGAATAAGATTAATTTCTACTGAAAATATCTTTTAAGTCCTGTAATCATAATTTCTTATACTGGTATAATGTGAGGTCTTCATATTTTTGCTTTCCTGCTTGAAGAACACTGCTTTGATTTTTTTCTCTTTTGTAACTTAATGATAATGAATTTAATGTTAAGTACTTTTTGTCATTTTTCTTCTCATTAAACAGCTTTGAAGATTAATTGCTTAGCAAAAACAAACACAGACAACAAACATACGAGTACAGGTAAGAGTCACTTAATCTGTCACATGAAAAAAACATATCAGAGTTTTGAACAAATAAATGCAAACAAAAATAAAAACTAGCAAGCAATCATTTTCTTTTTTAAAAAAGTGGGATTTTTAACCTTTGGAAAAAAATTTGATCTGGCTGATTTTTTTTTCTTTCTGAAATAATATATGTAAGTTGGGTGGTTCTTCCTCGGTAGCTTTCTTTTTATACTATTCCTTGGTCTGTAGAGAAACTGCAGAAGAGAAGAGGCTGCCTGATTCCTTGGAACTGCTTCAAAGTCCAATGCTTCCTGTCCACAAGGGACCTGTGGTGACCCTTGCCACAGAGAACAGAGATCCAGAACTACAGCTAGTCATCTTCTGTACCCATACAAGAGCAGAAATGAATCTGATAGAATGCTTTTATCTCATCCAATCTTATTCAGATGAGAAAAATATTTTACAGCTAGTCCAGAGTATGTATCTCTTTGACAGCCCCTTAGCCCAGTAACATTCTCTATTACAACTCAATTTTATTCAAATTTTAGCCAAATTGTGTATTTTATTGAAAAAACATCAGAACTTTATCTGTATTGAAGAGCTGAAAAGCTAGAGGGATAAAACAGTTATACACTGTAATTTCATGTCTATTTCTCTTACTCCTTAAAATATCAATTCCTTTAAAAATCCATCATCTTTTTTTTGGACTAACCACTGAATTAACTACTCTTCTTCTGATTCTAAGTATCTCGCATTTGATTGTACAAGCATTTTGAGGGATTCAGAATAGTAGTTCACAACCTTGTGGATACTGGTAGCTAATTCAAGCAGGAGGTGAGTCAGTAATCAAGCATGGTTGGTTCACCAGGTGACATCCTTCTTGAGAAATGCAAGATGTCCAAAAGGTAGGCTGTATGTCTAAATCAAACTCCCTTTGTTGCAACATCTTTCCCTCAAGCCTTCCCAGTGATTAAGTTTTCTTGGTCTGTTTTGTCAAGGAGAGCTGGATCAAACAAATTTAAACACGTAAAATAAGATGGGATAAATATTGCTGTCTTTCTGTTTCATTTCCATGGTGTTCGGAAGAGATTAAATTTGTACTTTCCAGGGGGAAAAAAGAGCCATTAGTGTGCAGAATAACTCTAATAGGAAAAAATTACTTGACTCCCTTTTGCAATATAAAAACACAGAACTGATCTGTATGTATCCTGTCTCTAGAAAACTCTGGAACAGGCAGACAGCTACTGAAGAAGCCCATAAAGCATCTACTCTACTTGCAATGGCACATCGTGATGCCATATCAGCTAGCTTAAGAATTTTAATAAGAGGTCAAGAGCCATAGCAATTAAGTGTAATAGGACTAGAATAGAACAGATTAAGGGAGTTGTCAGTGACAGAGTTATCTGCAACAAGAAGGAATTTGTTGAAGAAAACTCACAGATGGTGGGAAAAATCTGTAGTCCCTGCCAGACTGACTTAAGGAAAGATTCTCTGTTGACTGCAATTCTGGCCAAAGGTGTTAATGCTGAACATAAAAGGAGTATGCACTAGAGATCCACCTGTAAGGTTTAATGTCAATAGAAACACATTTTGTCTTGCAAACCCAAGGTTAGGAAAGAGGGGGTAAGGTTACAAAAGAGGCAGGAAGAGCCTTTTGCTCTACTCCAAAGACAAGCAGCAGAAACTGACACACAGATCAACACAGTGTTTGAATTTTCATACAGAAATGCTAATAAAAGTCCCTTTTTCTTACTCCTTCAGAGACAGTAACACATGCAGTATATACGAACATAATTTTCTCCCTGAGAATTTTCTATATAATCCTTCCAAAATGTTTCAAACTCAGTTTTAAAACCCTTCAGGTTTTTCACATTCAGGACATTATTCCAAACCATGTTTTCTGATACTGTTTCCAAATTACGTGTATTTATTACCAAGATATGAATTTTATCTTGTGACAACACTGCCCTTTAACTGAAACAAATCTCCTTTATGCTTTCTATGTGATGGGGTTTTTTTTCTTTTATTTTATCTAGGTCAAAGCATCATATACTTTAAGCCGATGAAATTCAATTCCTCACCTTTCTTTCTGTTTTATCTTAGCATCTGGTGATAACCAATTTGGCTGCAACATTCACTTTGACCTGTATGTTGCTAGTTCATTTTTTTCATCAATCTGACTGTATATCTCAGGGCAGATTTGAGGGCAACCTGGGCTATATTTGATTACAACATTTTTCTTGAAAGCAAGATAAAATCTCACCTGATTCCTTTCCAGCAACTTTTCCACTCATACCTGATGCAACTCACCAGTGGTGTTTTCTGTGCTCTCTCCCTGTTCCCTCTCCTCTTCAGGCTCTGTTTTTCCCCAGGTGTAAGACCTAATAAGTATCTAAAAGCACAGAACTGTGAACACAGTTATGGTAAGTACCAGAAAATCACAAAAAGGTCTGCACTTGATCCAGAGAACAAGTGGAAGGTATTCTCAGAGAAAGCAGCAGAGCAAGTAATAACTGACATTTTAGTAGGGCAAATTACACTATGTATATCAATCACAAGTTGTTTAAAGTAGAGAAAACCAAAGGAAATGGCTGTAAGCAAAAAGTGTAGAAATGCTGGACTTCTTACCTCTGGCAGAAATGGCTACAGGGTGCACCATTAGGCTGGTTTAGGTAACCACATCAGAACAGAATTACATTAAAATTAGATCTGATTGCCAAAACAGGATATGACCACCTATGCTTATCTACCTCCTCCAGTTTTAATGGAGTTTCATTTTAATAGTAAGATTATAAGGGAAAGGCTTGTCTTTGAGGCACAGCTTCCTGGCCCTGTGTTTATCCTGGTACTCCCACCACCTGGAGGTGCAATGAGACAGTCATTCTGCACCATATTATTTTGAAGTTTAGGCAATGTTTATCCCTAAGAGACCAGCCTCCTGAGTGTGTTTCTTAACAACTTAGAATGCATTCATTTCTAGTATCAAGATTCCTATCTGTCAATGAAACTTTGAAATGTCATTAGGGAGGTACTTTTCCTTCTGGCAACATTTGTCCTGTTTTATTTTATTCTCTATATTAATTTCTTAAATATTTTGGAACAAAGAAGTTCAAAATCAGTTCTAAAGTAAATTCCTTGAACAATTTACAGAGATTAAGTAACCATACAGCTCATTTTACTAATAAATGAGAACAATGGAAAATTATTTGGGATCAGTTGCAAAGTGCTTTTGAAGGAAGTTGCATCTGACACATAATCCCAAAGAGCAATCCTGGCATTAACATTGAAGGTTGCTTGAAATCATTAGCTAAATGTTTACTGGCATTTAGACAACAAGGTAGATACTGTCATTTTGTACTAGTGCACAAGTATGATGCACCTAAATCTTGAGTAATTTTTATAGTTGATGTAGTCATATGTCACAAGGGCACAGACAAGTTAGAAAGGGCATAGGGAAAGGCAATCAAAATGATGAAGAGAATGAAACGTGTCTTTTGAGAAGACAAAAAACCTGTGAGAGTGCTGTTTCAGAAGAGAAGGCAGAGAGGAATATATTGAGGTTTATTGTGTCATAAAGGCAGCAGGAAAGGAGAGCAGAGAACTCCTCATCAACCCCACAGCACTGGAACTAAGGCAAGCTCAATAGAACCAGTAGGGGATTGGTTTAAACAAAGATAAAAGGAAATACTTGATTACACAGCAGACACTGGACTTCTGGAATTCCCTATCAAAGAAGCTCATAAAGGGAAAGGTTATCAATGGGTTCAAAAAGGGTTTAGACAAAGTCATGAATAACTGGTCCTTAAACAGGACAGGCAGAAATGTACCCTGTAACACTCCTAATATTTCTGCATGCTGCAGAAACACACAAGTGAAAGAGAAAATAGCCAGACTCACATGGTCTTCCTGGACAGCATCTGCTATTGCCTCTCTCAGACCATGTTGTGCTAACTGGAATTTCTGGTCTATAGAAGTACAGAATGTCTAATATTCTTAAGAAAAAGCAGTGTTTGTGCCCTCTTCTGGATGCATTTGTTAGATGTTCATAAGTACAATTTCCCTTTCTGGTATTAAAGAAAATCTCTGTGTGTAAGATAACATAAATTGATTGGTCCACTTTTTAGAGATATTGACTGAAACTGAGTGAATCTATAACATAATATAGCATTATATATGTAAATGAGCTATACTTAATAGCTTTATACTATAAGCATTAGATACTCAATTACTTGAAATATATTCATAGGAGAATGAATAAGGATAAAAGCCCAAACAAAACCCAGTTTTGGTCCTAGGGCAGAACTGTAGGAATTATGGACATGTCAGTTGTAACATCCTCAGCTGTAGATACAGATATAATTATTACTAGATTATCTGTGCCTCATCCTGAAATAACAGTTCAACACATTTCTGATAAGCAGGCTGATAAAGAATTAAACATACAAAATAGATGTGGACTAGTGGCAGAGTACCAAGAAATGTGCAGTGTGAACCTGATTTGTTTTCAAAAATAAAAGAAGTACCTTGTAATTCTATAGAAAAGTGGGCTCATAGGATCTAAACCAAAGATTGTTTCATGTAGAGGCATGGATGGCATGGTTCTGACATTTGTTTGCAAAGGGCAAATACAGATGTCAAGCACACATATGCTCATGCTGTAAAAGAGAAGTCTGTTTTGCTCTCCTGAGGATTCTTGAGGAATCACAAGTCAGAAGGCAGAATTCACACAGCTTTCCAACCAATCCAGCCACTCAGATGATGAGAGACTGTCTCATGTACATACAGCAGATTACAGAGAGACCCTCACTAACTCCCACTCTTTAGGTTTGGTCATATTTCGTCATTTACAGAGAGATTTTAGGAATGCTATACATACAGTTCAAAAATTAACCAGTAATTATTTACTGGTTAACAAAAAGCATGAATAGTTGGGACTACCACACAACACTGTTGCTTACCATTTTCTTTCAATTCCCTAATTTTTTCTTGCTATCTTCTGTTGCTTACTTACTAGCAATTGCCACCTCAATAATTACACTTTGCCTGTCTTATGACTTTTCTCATCTTAGGTGCCTATTGCTCAGTTCTTGCAGCTCAAAAATAATCTTCTCAAAGCTCTACATCACCAGTGTAATGCACCAAATCCACAAGGACTCAAGGTCACAGAGAGCCTGAACCTGAATCCGTGGGCTGAGTTACATCTCCTGCCTGTGTCATTCTTTGAGTAAGTTGTCTCTGAACTCCTCTTTCTTCTGTCAAGGCTGTCCCCTGTTCCTTTGCACAGTTCTTAAAACCTGTATTTGCCTGTTATGCTTGTACACAGCAGTGCAGCATGATTTAATTACTGTATATGAAATCCATTTGTCATGCTGATGTAAAAGGTTATTTAAAATGGTACACAGCTTTGCTTGCAAATCTGACATCAAATGATTGTAAAAATAATTAAGTAATTAATTATCCCAGATGACAAGTCTTTGTCTAAATTGAGCATAAATGAAATATCAAACAGGAAAAACATGAAATCCATCCTGCATATTGTGGTATGAAGGCTGGTGTCTGAACCTAGATTACAAATTTAGGCTTTAAACATCTTATTTACTGCAGAATTATTCACCTAGTATCCTGCTGATAAAGTGATCAGTTGCTGAGTGGCAGAGGCAGGCTGTGTTAATGCAGGAATCAACCATAATCTCTAAGAACAGCATCATGGTAATAAGCAATAAGCAAAGGTCCTTCCAGTGTGGTTTCTGCATCATGCTGTTTATAAATGGTCAGGTGCTCAGAATGCAAAACTTCAAATCACAGCTTCAGGCAAGGCATCCTACAGTGTAACTCCTCACAACATGCTGAGGACACAGTAACTGAAAATACACATTGTCAAGATTCAGTGGGCAGTTAAGAATTAAATATTTTCACAATTATCATTGAGTCTTGGCACTCAAATACTTTAGCATGCCAATGTGGTCAAAATTCTGTGAAGAAAAACCAAGAGCATAGCATATGGCATGCTTTACTTGTGTAGTGTTCAGTTTATTACAGAGGTCTAAAATTTGTTGATTATAGTGCTCCTGTGACACTTATGTAGTTATTACAAGTCAATTCAATAACAGCTTTTTTAGCACCAGTTTGTGTAACTTACGAATACATGAATAAATGTACCATGCTATCATCTGGAATTTAAATTCACACTTAAAAATAACACAAACATAAACAAACACATGAAGCAAGTAAGAATAATTCTGAAGTCAAAACACTGAGAAGATTAATATGAAATTGTCACAGGCTGAGCACAGGAGATTGTCCTAGTGATAGAGTTACCCATTCTTATGATAAAAATTTTCATTACACTTTGCAAAGAAGCTACTTAAGAAATCTGCACCTGAAACTTTATTTTGTCCTTGTTCTATGCACAACATAGTATTTCTGCATACAATATAATCAAGTACAGGAAGATACTTCCTAAAAGAGGTATTAAAATTCATGGGATTTTTGCTCTGGTCATCATTATTAAAAAGAAAGATGCATTGCAAATTCATATCCACAGAGGAAGGTGGCCAAAAAATTTACATTTAATTCAGAAATGGTAAAGGAAGACTCCTAATAAAGGAGCAATTCTAAAAGCAAAACACACACACAGTTTGAAAACTCTTTATTAAGAAAAATGTCAAAAAGGCAATTTACTTAACAGTCCTTTTGTTTGTTTTCTAGGTAGCACTGTGACTGACAGCCTCAGGCAAGATTGCATTTCCATTTTCAGCTAAAATCTCAAGAATTCTCAGAGACTTCTGCAGCATCTTCTGAAGCTTACAGAAAGAAGTCTGAACAGTTACAGACTCCCTTGGATGGTTAAATTATCTTGTATTTGGTGACATTTTGGCAACATATCACAGGTGCAGAGGCTTTGGCCAGCTCGAAGAAATACATTTTCCAGAATACCTAACATACAACACCCTTGGAATGAAATCTAATAACTAGATGATACCAGACCATCCCTTTCCTTTTGTATAAAAAAATCACTTACAGATAACATCTCTTCATATTTAATTCCTAATAAAAACAACCATAAAGATAACGAAATGTTTTTTCTTAAATAGCAAAGCTATTTTAAAACAAGTTGTAATCACTTGTTACATATTGCTTAACAGTTCAAATAGCAGTGACTTGAAAGAACATTTCCACAGCTGTTCTTTCAAAATTAAAGTCCATTTTCTGACTTGCTGTCATTAACAGTAAGTATGAAAATACATATGTCACTATAAACCTGCACTAATATTAATCTGGAAATTCTGAGTCAAAATTATTTTAAAGGCGCTTTACTAAGAAAACCAAAGAGATGTTCTGAAGAAATCTGTCAAGCAGGAGGTTACAGCCTAGTGCACTGTTGGCTCTTTCTTTGTTTTTAACTTCTGAACACCAGGTTCAAAGCAGCACAGTTCTCCTGCAAGTGCTTTCTCAAAATGAATGAAGTCAAAAGTATCCTGGAAAGGGGGCCAGGACTGCTAACAGTGATTACAGCTAAGAATGTCATTAATAAATGGTAGGATTTACTGTGCTAAGGCATGGGTATGAAGAAGTGTTAAGGGGAAAAAAAGGAAGTAAGAGGCAATAAAAGAACATGGCTAAGGCTTTGACAGGTAAAAGGAGGTGAGGTAAATGAATCCTACTGGGAACATATAAGCAGCAGAAACTATGATCATTTCCCTGCAGTCAATGTGATAACACCCCATATTCCACTATCAGAAAAGACTTCTGAAAGTCACTGGCAAAACCCCTCCTGCTTGCAAAGACCCACAAGCTACCCCAAGATATCTCTAGTACAGACAGCCCTAATCCCATTGACAACAGCAAGGGAGCTGAGTGAACTGCACAGTGAAAAATCACTTTCTAGGATTTTCCTTTAAGGGCTGAAAGTGAAGCACCTTTAAGCACAGAACTGCCTTGAAAGGAAAAAAAAAATCATGAACTGCTATGCTATTTATCTGACGTCAGCTTTATATCTCTTCTTATTCTGGTCTTAACACTACAAGACTTGTTGCAAAATCTACTGAAGTGCTGCAAGGGTGGTGTTTCCAGAATAGTCTGCTCAAGTCTGATTTATTTTCATTTTAAAAATCAGTTTGGTGGTCTAATCTCTCATCACTTACATAGGAATCCCTGAAGATTAGTGGGATGTCACTTGCAGGCTTTGATATCAGCTATTGCACTTCCCTGATTCATAAAGATGTCACTCACTTTATCTGATACCATAGATTCAAATGATACCTTGCCTAGAGTATCCCATGGTGTGAAAGATCCTGCTTTTTGTCTCAGACCTTTCCTCTGCTTTAAAGTCCCTTATTTATGTATTTGAAGCTGTCTGTTGTGTGCCTAAGTGCCATGGGCCCTCATTTTTCCCAGAAATCCTCCCATTCCCATCACTTTATCAGAGCCCACTCATACCCTGAAGCTGAGCCTCAGAAAGGAGGGAGAGGCCAAGAGGTTAAGAAGGAGATCTTCTCCCTTCAAGGCTGGTAACACCCTGTGTTGAGGGTGTTTCTGCTCAGATCCTTCATCTCCATCCTCCACCCTGGCCTCCTCTGCCATCTGCTGCAAAGTTCAGGGGAGCAACACTAGGGATCCTGATGAGACCTCCCCACCCAGCCAGTCTTCCTGGTGGTGGCCTGGTTTCAGAACATATATAATTCAAGTTTATCAGGAGACCTACAACAGCATACACAGCTTATTCTTTTTTTCTTTCCTCAGTCTTGGTTGGCTACAGTTGGTCATGGCTAAAGAGACTGAGACAACACCCCCTTTGGTTTGTCCCTTTATGACACTTTTTTCTTATCAGCATTACTGTACGCACATATTTATCTGTGAGTTTCATAAAAATATTTTAATCAAAAATATTTCTTACTTAGCATAATCTCATACAATGAGAACATTTCCCTGGGTTTTAACCGTGAAATCACCAGCTATGGAGTGACAGAGCCTGTGCCTCACGCTGGGCAAACTAGCAATGAAGTAGGAGTCACCAAGGATGTCTCCACGGTGAGTGACAGACCATCTGGTGTTTCTTCCACCTCCACGAAGCTTCTCACCTGTCACAACCATAAAATGTTATAATAGTAATTTTATACCAGTTGAGTTTCAAGGTAACAAAGCCTCCTGAAAGACCTGTCTTGAGGAGTAACTCATTGTATGAAAGTAGAGTGGAAACAGCATGTAAACACAGGACACCCAAAACTGCCTGATCTGAGAGGTTACCCCAAAACAGGAAATGAATAATGACAGTGCTTGGTTACAATAGGAATCCGTTGGATTAAGCTGCAACCAGGGGATTACCAAGAAGCTTTTGAGAAAAGAGTCATCTTGAGAAGTATAAAACATGGAAGGAAACTCGTGACTGTGGGGTGAGATGTGGGAGTGGAAGGCACTCAGCACAGCAGTTTGAACCCCAGCTCAGATCCTGCCAGGAGTCACCCCCTTGCCATCGTGTCCTGTATCACCCCAGGCTGCGGTGCAAGAGCAGAAGAACCCACAGCTTGGAGCCCATGGAATTCCTTCTCACCAGCACATGGACTAGCAGGCAGCAGAGACCTGCACTGGTACACATAAAGACACAGGAACCCCCTACCCAGCACGATAGTATGTATGGCCACAACAGAGGGGTGCACTTGTCACACCCTGTCCTGTAAGAGAGGGGTGTGCACAACTAAGTATGCTCCTGTTGGACTAGAAATGGTGGAAATTAGGGAGTCTAGCAATTTATTAGGTGTGTTTTAACATCCTGCAAGTGTTTTACACTCTGGTTTATCTGTCAGCCTGTTGATATTGATCCAGAAGGTGAAGTTCACAGACTGTCAGCTAATTACGTGTCATTAATAAATCACTAAACCACTTAGATCCTGATCTGAGTTAAACCACTTAAGTGAAACAAGTCTTGCCTGCCATAGTCCCTGGTGTTAAAAAAGTCATATGCTATTAAAAACACAATGAGCAATTAGCTTAAGTACCCCTGAATTGCACTCAAGTTACAATAGGTCTTTAACTTGGATGATTGACTATTTCATTTCCTAGCAGAAATGTAGTTAGAAGTTAACATTCTTCTTCTTGATGCTCTAATTATCTCAAAGACAGTTCCTGGCTCCAGTCCTGTGCATTCCTGTGCCATTCCTCTCTTTATGTTGTCACCCTAATACAAGCTTGTATTACAGAAAGGAAATTTCTTATTTCCAAATCATGTTTCAGCAGGTAGTCTCTTTTCACAAGCATTGGTGTAACTTGCAGCCCAGATGTTGAACCTGGGAAAATACCTCCCAGGTGAACAGTCTCTAATTTCTCATAGTTGTCATGCTATAACTAAAGAAAATAAAACTAACTGATGAGCTGAGAGAGTGCAGAAAGAGCAGAATTAAATAAAAATTTCCTGTTCAACAAAAGAATTGAAAAGTAAAATGTAACTAAACCTTTTGGATCCTCAAGTATGAGCTGAAAAGCAAGAGGCTTCAACGATTAGTTCCAAAGAAACAACACATCCCCTAGAATTTTATTGAAAATAATAATCACGAAACATGGCGAAAAAATTTTAAACATATAATTCAAATGTCCCACAAAAGAAATACACATATAATTGTTATGAATTTAACAGAAAGAAAATAATAAAGCTACTGGTCACCTAAAGTTTTCAACCTAAAAAGAAGCTCTAGCAAGGGGTCAGCCCACCAAGGACATCCTTGTATCTGCAGATCAAGACCTCAGCAGAAAAAGCTCAGTTTCAGAGGAAGATCCCTGCATGGAAGACCTCCTTCCTATTATGGAAGGCCTAACATTAAACTGCTTTACTGCAGATAGGCAAGGGCACATCCCTAATTTGCCACCCTGTTTTTGGGGAGGTTAGATCCATTTCATTAGTTTTGTTACCCTGCAGTTACTTAAACCAGTAGGATCTTGTTTTGTGGTTAGTGGTGACTGTTGAGGTGAAAATTAATGCTTTCTCAAAAAACTTGCCTATGGCCATATCCTTTGAATTATCTTTCTTTGATAATTCAAAGAAAACACCACTTTTTGGCCTGAAAGCAGGAAAAAGTCTTGCACTCTTCATGCAAAATTGCTACACAGTCTTTAGACTAGAAACAATCTTTTCAGTAAATGTAAGATGTAGATGTTATTAAGTATAATGGGTTTATGATTAGAACTCTCATACAATGCCGAAGAATCCACAAACCCACAAGTAAAAGTTAACAACCAACAAGAGAAACATAAAGTTATAATTTTCAGAGCTATATTGGAAAACAGAGTTCAAATAAAGCACTATAAAACTTACTTATAGGAATATATATAAAAACCCAATTACACGATCAATATGCTTTATGATGAAGAAGAATAAAAGCTACACATCTTCAAACTAATTTTCTAAGATGCCCCTGATGGATTCACAGTCCTATTATGTGGTCCTCTTTGGCTTAAACTTAAAAAGTACATCAGCAGCACTTCCAAAGGTGCAAATGAATAATGGCCATTTGTAAAATAAATTAGCTGGTCCATTATCTATCAAGAGCTATGGAACATGATTTAACTGTATTTACTACCATACAAAATAAAAAAGGGAATAAAAAAGTTAAATCCAAGACTACATTGGCAGAAACAGAAGTATTAGGTTAACAGTGTCTGATAACTGGCAAGACCAAATAGGAACTGTTCCAATTAATTACAGCTCCCACATGACTCAAGGTGCTTTGACAGCAGCAGGCACCATCAACTGCTCATTTGGGCTGTGAAGACATATTGAACCAGGGACGATCAAATCCACAGTACAAGCATTAAAAAAGTTATCTGTTAGCTTTGTAGTTTTTTCTGGCTTTTGCCTCCAAGTGTGAGCTAGAAGATTCTTTATCTAGGAATTAAAGATGTCACCAGTGGGAATCCCCAGTGCTGCATCAAACCAGTTATCTATCCTGTGGCAATTTCTCCACTCTGGTAAAATACTACAAATGCTTATTTGACCTGGTTTGTGCAGACAGAGAAACAGAAAAGATATCACTGAAACAAACAACCAAGAAAAAAATAAACAAAACCCAAACCCACAAAAAATGTATACACATTGTAAAAAAACAAAACAAAACAAAAGCAAACAAGTCAACAACAAAGAAACTCAGAGCCCTTCACTATATAAGAACAATTAAAATTCATATTCTGTCCTAGAGTCACAGAATGTGGAGCTGTGGCTGAAGTACCCTTATTATTGTTTTCCAGTAGATTTTCTCTTAAACACTTCTGTTTTGCTCTGTGAAAGCAAAGTAATTACTGTTTAACAGTACTACTGTTTCACTGTAATTGCAAATACTGAACAACCCATCACAGCTAAGGCAACCACAACAATCACAAGAACCCGCAGCTCCCACAGATTTGGCTAATGATACAATCTGAGTATAACTACAACATAATTAGAGGATTCTGCCCATTACTAGAAGGCTGAGACTTGAGGCGTCTTTAAGAAGGAAATTAGGAGCTCAAAAATGCACTGTATAGTAAGAAACAGACTTATATAACTTGTCTGGATACCATGTTTGCTCTGTTTCTTTTTAAATGTTTGGCTCATCTACCATTCAAAAAGAATACATCATGTATCTGGGATGGCTTCATGCTCAAGCTGAGATTTCCTTCATGAGGAAATGGCCTCAAGTTGCACCAGGAGAGGTCTAGGTTACATATTAGGAAAAATTTCTTCATGGAAAGTGTTGCCAAACATTGGAACAGGCTTCCCAGAGAAATGGTTGAGTCACCATCCCTGGAGGTATTTCAAAGACTTGCAGATGTGGCACATAGGACATGGTTTAGTGGTGGGCTTGGCTGTGTTAGGTTAATAGCTGGCTCAGTGATCTTTTCCAACCTAAAGGATTCTATGTATTTTGAAATAAAAGCAAAAGCTGAACAAAAATAGAAGCAGAAAGTTTTCAGGAGGACCATAGTTTAATTTCCACTGAGATAATATTGCCATATAAAATTACTTTCTCATGTGCCAGATAAGTCATATAGAAGTGTCAAAGGTGGTCACAAAATCATATGTCAAACAACCCTGACTTTTGCATTTGATTAGTGGACTCTCATCCAAGTGCAAAGGAGATATTACTCTGAGACCCCTAACTCTGCAAGTGATGAACAGTATTTGAGCATTGGTTATTTGTACATCAGTCAACACCTTTTGAGAGGATTGGAGTGTCTCTAAAGCTTAATCCAATAGTATGTCCTTCTGTGTACATCTGCAACTGCTGAAGTGATGTGTCCTCCATCTTCTTTATTAGAGACTATTTCTAAGCTAAAAGAAAAAACCCTCACTTAGCCATAATTTTCCATACAAGTTCCACAGATGTCACCATTTGCCACCTTCTGGTCCACAGTTCATTGGAATAATGTCCCTTCAAGCCATCCTTTTTCTTATAAATGTGAAGCTAAAGACTGAAAGGTACAGAGCACCAGGAAGAAAATATTCAAGTAAAAAGACCATTATAACTGGCATTTTTATCAGCCAAAACAGAATCAGGGCACAGGATGCAGAAAGTTGCCCAGATCTGAATCAATTTATTTCAATATATGAATTACAGAGATTAGAGATGCTCATGTAGGGAATTCAGGTTTACCTATCCCTTCCTGCTAAGAGAGAATGCAATGCATTGACTTAAACATTCTCAGATATTTATCTCAGCTTATCCACCACATGAAGGTGATAGAATTACTTGTCTTTAGAAACATGTAAATTAGAAAACTTTACTCTGTTAAAATAATGTTTTTAATTTCTTAATCTTATCATCTGCTTACAAAGGGAGATGTTGATAACTATTTGATTGTTTAATTATATTCAGATACATATCTAATCCAATAGTTTTGTTGAAGGAAACAGTATATGCTGTTTTCTGAGAGTTCATCCATAAACATACAAAAAGCTTCATCTTGTTTTAGAAATATTTGCCTTATTTGTCCAGCACTATTCTTACATGCTAAGGGAGATGTGAATGTAAGGGTGGAGCTCAGAATTATTGAGCAGGTAAGAGTTACTGCAAGAATATGTTCTCTTTTATAAACACTGCATGTATTTGCTTTTGTTTTATTTTTAATAGCTAAGGGTGTTATTCCCAGAATCCTTCATATCAGCATTATTTGGTCAGTATTTGTCATGGAAGTTAGCTTTGAAAAGGCATTTAAAAAAGAAATAATGAAAAGCTTTAAAGCCAGTTGGGAGGCAAGGTCACCTTTTGAGAAACATAGATAAAAGCAGCAAAGCCAGGATCACTGCAAAGGGGAGATCTTCACTATCACCTAAGATACAAAAGAAAAAAAATAACAGATAGGTCCAAGAAGGGCTTTGAAGCTGAGTCCCATGACTGCATGTATGAGCAAGGAGCAAAAAGACAGAAAGAGGTGGGGGAGTAGAGAAGAAGCATTTGAAAACAGGATGCACCAGAGGAAAGGAAGGCTATGCAGGGAAGGGCAGGTGGCCTGGGGAACAGGCTACAGCAGTGCAGGTTGCTTTAGTGTTACCTATGTGGATGAGGTAAATCATGGCTTTAGTGGAAGGACATACCAGCCCTGCACCAACTCAGTGTGAAGTAGTCCATTATCTTCCCATGAAACAGGCTCCTTGTCAATACCAAACTTTTACTCATTTCGTTACATACGACTTTTTAAATCAGTAGAATCTCATCAGTGGAAAATTTTTAAGGATGGCTTATTTTACTTTGATTTAAACATGCTATTTGCCAGTACAATCTAAAGTGAAACAAGTGTTGTCACAAGCATCTTTCTGCTAGTTTAAGTGTCACATTTTAAAGTCATTTGTGCTAGAAATCACAGCCCAAGTGCATTGCCCTGCCTAGGTCAGACCTATGAGTGCAGTCGTGGTCCAAAGGGGGTATCTCCAGTAGGGTGAGTACAGTACAAGTACAGTAAAGAAGAAAAGAAAGCAATGGGGTAAACCAGAGGTATAGACCAGCTCCCAGAGAAAGAACATTGGATTGCCAGGATTTGTCATCTTGGAAGAGATTATAAGGAATATGACTGATATCTATAAAAACCACTAGCACAGTAGCTGCATTTGGATCAATTGCTCACTTATTTTTCTGCTAAGGGAAGCATCATTTGAAGCTGGGAGAAGCCATGGTCAAAATGGAAAAGGTTCCTTCTGATGCAGCAGCTCATGGGGTAAACTGCTATCCTGAGAAAAAAATCCACTGTCTTACTAAACAGGCAGAAAACATGTCTTCAGCTGCAGGTGGCTGGGGAATGGGAGAGTATTAGAAGGTATTCCCACATAGGTTTAGCCTTACCTGATGGTGGCTGCTCGGGCAGGCTGCAGGATATTGGGCTGCAGTATTAGAAAAGAAGATGTATCTTGCTCTTATACAATACTGCAATTCTCTGCATTTCACTAAAAATGTAGCAGTTTTCTTAAGGAGTATCATAATTCTCAAAATATTTTGCAATTCACAGTTCAACTTTTACGCACAACATTTGGCTGTTGCTAAACAATTTGTGTTGAAAAGTTTTCATTTTACTGAATCTTCACTTTTGAAATATGAAGGTGATATATCATCCTAATTGCAGATGCAGTTATACCCACGTAAATGTTAGAACTGGTGCAATCTTTCCCTGTATTTCCAAAGTATTTAATTACTGTAGTGATAGACATATTCAAGCCATGACTAATGCTGGCATTTAACATTTTTGTTTACATCAAATGTAAGATGGTGAGTGATTCAGGATACTATTATGATTTTTTTTTCTGTAAATGGATCGAATTTGTTGTTGTAGTTGTGCTGCTGTCACCTGAACATCCTTCTGCCTCCAAACTCCTCTTTGCATATTTTCCATACAAAATGTCTTATAAATCCTGAGGCCATCTTGCACCCTCATGAGGCTGTACAGGCTTGTTGCTACCTAAAATACACTGATGCAAATGGAATGAGACAGCACAGCAGACAAACTGCATAGCTTATCATACACTGAATGCAGGTAACATAAAACCCAGTATGCCAGCTTGCCAAAAACAAACACATTCCAGAGGGCCTGTTGTGGTTTAGGAATAGTAGTCTCCATTTTAGCACTACTGCAAAAAAAAGTAACCCTGTCCTGGTCAAAACCAGGACAGGGCCTAAAAGTAGGGCAGATATGAGGGCTACATGTCTTTCCCACACTCTTTCACTGTCCATTAAGCAGGCAAGCAGGTACAAAGAGATCCCAAAGTCTGCAGCTTTTACCTGAGAAAGCCTGTCCCAGTGATGCCAAGGCAAACTTTGTAACAGTTAGAGACAAGAATTTCATGCATCTTTATCTAAAGTCTGAGTAATCTAAGTAGAACTGAACAGTCCCAGTGTTTCATGCAGGAAATCTCCCAAACCTAGTGCACCATCATATAAATTCTCTCCAAGAGATAAAAGGATAGAATCTGATTCTACAGGGCAGGATCCTGTGGTCTGCTCATCACTGCACCTTCCCTTGTCTGCAACAAACCTATTCTAAACATCCTCCAACTCTCTCAAGTCATCAGGTCTCTCAATGGCGTTTTCCCAGGTTATATCTTGAGCTATTGCCTGAAGCAAGACCCCAAAGTAAAGAAATCTGTGAGGAAAACATGGTTAACTGTATCACTGTACCCTATCACACATAGCTGCCTGCCAATGGTTTCTTCCCTACCCAACCTCTGCCTCCAGAACCTCATTCCGACCTTCCTGCCTCACCCTGCCTCCTCCCAAGCCCCTTTTCTCACCAGGCTTTGGTTTCATTCTGACTCCCTCTGCCCATCCTGTCCCCTCTCTCTCTCCGTTTTAAGCTCTCCTGTTCATTCATTACTGCGAGAGTGACGAGGCACTGAGTTTTCCCGGAGGAGTTGGGGATGTCCCATCCTGGGAAGTATTCCAGGCCAGGCTGGAGGGGCTTTTGAACAACCTGGTTTAGTGGAAAGCGTCTCCGCCCCTGACAGAAGCGTTGGTACAAAGTGTTTTTAAGGTCCCCTCCAACCCAAAACATTCCGTGATTCTATGATTCTGCTCCAGTCGCTACTCCAAAAATGCCTCGCTCACTTCCGTTTCGCACTCCCGGTTTTACCGGATTTTGGCTGCTGCTTCTTTTATTGCAGACTTTTGTCGCGATGCCCTTTCCCCCGCTCCTTTTTACCCGCTCCGAGCCCCACCAGCACGCCGGTACTGCCGGTGGGCGCCGCAGCGAGCGCAGCCAGCCCCGTCCCCTCAGGCCGCGCTCCCGGCCGCAGCGGTGCGGGCGCAGGCGGCAGTTCCGGCGGAAGGCGGCGGGCCCGGGCCCGGCGAGGGGAGCTGCCCGCAGCCATGGTGCAGGACCCGGGTCCGAGGCTGGTGGCCGAGCTGCTGCTGCGGGCGGGAGCGGCCGGCGGCATCCTCTGCCTCTGCTCCCGTGCCTTCGTCGAGTGAGTAGCGCCGGGCGCGCCCCGCGCGTCCTCGGCCCCGCGGCCGCGCTGGGGACGGGCGGGAAGGGCCGCGCTGCTGCGGCAAGGTGGTGCAAGCGGAGCCGGGTTTTGAGGGGCTGTGCACAGAAGAACCCCGATATGTTTGTCATGTTCATCACTGGCGGCAGGGGACAGAAAAGGGCGGGAGGAGCCCCCAGACGCCGGTCTCGCTGCCGGAGCCAGCGCCCTCCCTGAGCCGGGGCTCAGCGCGCCCTCCCGCCCCCTTCGCGCTCCCCATCCGCAGGGGAGCAGCCGCTTCTCAGCGAGAGGAGGAGCAGCAAATTTAATTCCGGAGTGCACTGCAGCGTTATTTTGAACGTCTCTTCTATGGGCTTCCCCATCAGGCTTTAATGATAGCCTTTTCCAGATGTTGTTTGTTCTTAGTTGTTTCGCGTGTCTGGAGTCACAGGACAGCCCGTGTGGGAAGGGACCAGGAAAGGTCACTTGGTCCAGCCTTTCATGGGAGCGAAGCCTAGAGGAGGTTAAGTACTCCATCCAGTATCATCTTGAAACGTCCAATGGTGGGGATTTTATTCCATCCCTGGGGAGGCTTTTTCCACTGAATGATTGCTTCTACTGTAAAAAAAAACGTTTCAGTGGTGACTTTCTGAACATGTGTCTATCTTTACTTTTGCAGAGATCGAAAATTATATAAACTGGGATTAAAAGGATTTTATGTCAAAGATGACAATGACAGTACAGGTAAGGTAATACAACGTGCTATGCAATGTGATGTGCAGTTTTAAAGTGAGTTATGTGTGGTTATTGAAGTTGTTCCTATTTTTGTGTTGTTTTTCAGTACTTTTGCTATAGGGACAGAAGAGAATAATAACTTAGAATTTACATAGCTTTTAGGTTACCCTAATCTTGATATAGAAGTTTGTGTCAAACCAAGTTCAGTGCTTATATCTGTCCAGATAAACTTTACCACTTCACATAATATTCACCTGTTGCATGGAACAGATTATAGCACATGTCCCTGACCTGGTCTTAAATCATAATTTTGACTTAATTCAAAATTGATTGCATAATGGAGGGTCTGTGGATCATAGATGTTTGTCTCCTGCTGTCTCTACCCCAGCCTGGGACATTAGTTGTTGCTAGTTAATCTGCTGAGGCAGAAGTAGAGAAGAAACAAAAGCACTGATGGGGAAAAGTATGATTCACATACATAAAATGAATCGTATTAGGAGGACCAGAAAAGTGTCTCACTTGGCATGCTTATAATCTATGAATTATCATGGTGTATACGCTAACAAATTCAACACCACTCCTTTATTCCATCTCCTGAATTCCTCCTAGAGATGTTTGACTACCTGAACACAATTCTTTTGGTATCTCTATTTATCATTGCTGTGTTGGTTGATCCAGCAGCATAATAGCTTGATTTGGAAGGAAGTCTGAGCAGAAATAGAAGCTGATAATTAATAGCACAGATTAGATTGAGGCAACATGAGAGGAGTGAAAGAAGGAGATTGTAAACTATTTTTTGTACATGTGTGAATGATTTGTGGTGAGAATAATCAGTTAAAAATTGAAAGGTCTCATGTTATGTGATAATTTGGCAGTAAATATATCCTGAACAACCAAACCAGAAACCTTGAATGTTTCAGTATTGTCAACTGAGTCAAGAGTTTTGATTTCATGATTTCTATCCATGTTCAGCTCCAACTTTCCCAATATTATTTGTGATTTTATATAAATATATTTTGCTTAACAATTTGATAGAAGTGCAAGCTTGCTGGGGAGGGCAGAGTCGGGCAAAGGGAAAGTTAAGAGGCTGTGTGAGTACTGCTCAGCAGCAGCCTAAACATCAGTGTGCTGTCCACACTGTTTCAGCCACAAATCCCAAACACAATGCCATAGAGGCTGCTATGGAGAATGTTAACTCCATTCCAGACAGACCCAGTCCAGTGCTTTCACTGTTGAAGTTACATTTTGATTCCTACTGATAGTTATGCAGAAACTGAGCTGTTTATGAGGAAGATTTTTAAATGAGAAAGAAAGGATAAGAGGCAGTTCTGCTATTTTCTGTATGCCATGCTGTTGCATTGCAGTGTCAGAACCAGATTGTATTCATGACTATAACTTGTTAACAGGGGAAGAACAAGTGTCTGAGGAGGAGAACAGTTGTCCCAGTGCGAGATTAAAGGTGGATACTAATCATGCCCTGGACCTGGAAGAAGTTGAATTAGACTCAGAAGCTGAGCTTATGAAGAGCATGGGATTGCCTCTTCAGTTTGGTGGGCAGTCAGCCCACAGGGACTTTGTGGTAAATCTTTACTTGCTTTATTTGTTCTCTTTGTGTTGTATTTCCAGACCTAGGGATGTGCCTCCTCTCAGTTATTTCAGAGATGGCAGTTCATGGAAATGTATCTGAGCTGCCTTTAAGCTGCCTGCATTGCATCCTGGTAGCAACACACAGCACCTTGATCTGTTCTAGGTTGTAAAACCCCCCTGCCAGTTGGACAGGGTCAGTGCTGTGCTTTCTGTTTTCATATCTATACTGCTCTCTTGACTAGAGGTCCCTGATTTAAAATAGCTGTGGTAAAGCTGATGCTGCAGATCAGGACAACTAGTACTGGACTAGTACACTCCAGTCCAAGCAGGTATTTTCACACTGTCTACTTTAACCATTTAGCTTTTGATAGGAATGTAAACAGCTAATTTTTCAAAGCCCCCTTACAGCTGATAAAGCCAGGCTGTTCCAAGAGGCAGGAGTGAGGCTTTGGTGCTTTGCTTCCTATAGGGAGCATTTGGGCTTTAGAAAGGGCCTGAAGTTTTCACAGATGAGAAAAAGACAGTGCAATATTCACAGTGTCCACTTTATGTAATACAGGCCTCCCTGACAATGAGACAGTGCTTTTGTGCAGAGCACTGCATGGTTCCAACCTGTTTAAGCTGTAAATAAATAGTAGAAACTTGTATGTGATTTTAATTGATAACTTGTAAATACAGTATACAGGCATCCAACTTCAAACCTGAAGTATATATACAATTATTGTTGCTATGTAATAATATGCAAATAAGTTGAATGGGAAAATAACATTTTGTTACTTGATTACCACTAAGCATTGTACTTTGGACTGTGTGTACTAACATGAGGGATGTGAATGAAAGATCAGTGCCAGTTCTTCAGTTTTAATGTCTTTATAGTCCACCTTACACTTTTGTCAGTGTAGCAAACCTAAGGATTGCAGCTGATGGGACGTACATTCAGAGTCCCTTGTCCATGTGAGTTTTTTCATCACAGGAAGCTCCTCTGAAACAAGTGGAGCTGTAACCAAAAAGTTACCTCAGTGTTCCTTTCAGGACCAGGTTTCTGTCTTCTGTTCCACCAGATAACTGTAGTAGCTGAGTTTGTTGTAACAAATTAAATTATTGCATTGCGAAAATGGAAGGGACATTCCATTTGGTTTGGGCAGGAGATTGTTGTTTCCTTGTATTTCTGTTGGCCAGCTTGGAGATTATTATGGGATGGAAAAGATATTGTCCCTTCTTTTGGGTTACTCTTTTCAAGACATAGATTCAGCTGCAGGATTTATAGAGTTTTTGCATACAAAATAATGGGGTTTTTTGTGTACAGTGTCCAAAGATAGCAAGGATTTAACATTCTCTGAGGTTGAGCATTATGTTTGCTCTCCTAAAAAGACACTGAACAGTGTTTGCTGGTCAGGCAGATACCAGGTAAAAGTTAGGGTTAGCCACCACAGCCCCAGAAAACAGATCCTTGGTGTTACTAAGATACTGTTTTGCAGTTGAGCTCAACCTTGTCACCTTTCAATTCCTGACCAACTTCCCTTTAGGATTTTATATTGTTTCTTGTTGATGACTTCCTTTCTGAGCTACTAATGACTTCCCACTCAGCAGCCCCACTTCTGTCATTCTGCTTTTTTGTGTGTATTTCTACAGACTTTCTTACAGCTCTTCCTTACACCTTCTTCAGAAGTGTCAGTTGAGGTTATGTAGCAGGGCCATATCAAACCCAGAAACTCTACAGCCTTTTTGGGGATAAAGCTAACAGCAGGGTTGCACTGAGAGGGAGACTTTCAGTGGAAACTGAAATGTGATTGGAGAGAGGACAAGACTGTATATATGTTGTAGACTTCTAACTTTTCCATTATCGTTTAGGCAACAGAAAATCACAGAAAGAAAAATAACGTGAAGATTATGAAAAAGAAAAAGAAGAAGAAAAAAGAGTCACAGCAAAAACATGAGGATAAAATGGGGCAGGAATGCCAGGACAAAGCTTGTGGTGGTTGTATCCAGTCTGTTTCTGGTGAGCTGGTCCGAGCTACAGAGCAATGTGAGATGAGCAGTAAACCTCAGGCTGTAATTGAAGGGAGCTGTGAAAGTTCAGAAAGCCTTGCAAGTGAGGCTTTACCCAGTGAACTTAAAGAAAAATGGGAGAAGTACTGGAATGAGTACGGAGAGGGCCTTCTTTGGCAAAGTTGGTTGGAAAAGCACCAAGAGGTCTCATCGTCTGAGGACATCACAGCCTCTGAGCCTTGGAACAGTCCAGATACTAAGGAAGAATGGGAGCAGCATTATAGTGAACTGTACTGGTATTATTTGGAACAGTTTCAGTACTGGACAAGTCAAGGATGGACTACGGAGAGCTCACATGGTGACAAGGTGGAAATTAATGGGGTTACACAGGAGATTGGTTTTTCAGGAGAAATGGGCTTGGTTAGCCCAGGACCTGAGCACAGTGAAGTGCTGAGCTTGGAGCTGTCTCCCTCCAACACCAGAAGTGAGGAAACACTCCCTTCAAGTGCTGAGCCCCACAGTGAAATAATCTCTGGGATCTGTAATTTAAATCTGAATTTGGAGGAAGTGGAGCAGAGCAGTGGTGCTCTAACGGTAGGCCCCAAGGATCCTGAAGAACAGAGTTCATCTGACAGCGGAAACCGGGATGAGCCCTGTGATGGAGGAAGCAGGAAAAGGACAGCATCTTGTGAAAATAAAAGTGTTAACCAGTCAGGTAATACAAAATCAGATAAAGTTTGTTATCAGAATTCTCTAGGTGGTTGTATGCAGGAAACAAGGGCATGTCTGTATTATGCCATTTTTAAAAAGTTAATTAGGTACTTTGTGGAATGATTACATACTTGATTCCTTTTTCTGCCCTCTTCTTCTTTGGATGATTTCTCATCCCTAATGTGTATGTGGAATGTGTTCTTCAGCCAGAAGTGATTTTAACTGAACATGTACTTCATAAATCTTCACATGTACTGCAGAAATTGATGAGAGATTACTGTTAGTGCATATTTAATTATTTATCTTTGTATTGATACTGGAGTTGAGACTTTAGTCTGCTGCTAGTGACTTTCTAAGAGAGGAAGAAGCACGTGTGGTCCCATCTTGATCCTAGAACTGGAATGGGAGAAGTGAAAAGAAAATCTCCTTTCCAAAAGGAAAAGAGAAGAGTGTTTAAATCTCCTCTTATAAAATCTCTGTGAATATTTTCACATAGCTAATGAGATGGAAATTTTACACACAAGGAGGAAGCTCTTTCAAATTTTGTACCTTGTAGGCATTTTATTTTTCTTGGACAGATGAGATAATTAGAAGTTAGTCCTGCATAAGATTGTTAACACTACAGTGTAATACTGGAAACTTTATTAGTATGTTGTCCCTCAAAGACAGGTAAAAATGTGTTTTTGGCACACTAACTAGCTGTAGCTGCAGGGGTGCTTTGGGGACAGGAAGATAAGGAATTGATTTATGCTGAAGGAAAATATGATGTATCTTTTTTAGATGTGCAGGAGTCATGTAGCTCAAATTCAAATGAAAAAAAGCAGTTGCTGCTTCATGACCAAGATGAAGATGAGGATGAAGAGCCTCCTGAATACAGACATGTCAAAGTCAAGAGAAGGCAAGTCATGAAATTTACATGAGCTTTTTTCTCATGAAATCCAGGTCCAGGAGCCTTCTGATTCATACTAACTATAGCTTTGATTGACAGTATGAGTTAAAATGTCAGTACAAAGCCATATAGTCTTCCATCACTGCTTATTGCTTTGCCTCACATCAAGCAGTGGTTATTTCCTATTCCAGTGCTTTATGAAAACAGTGTATGGCCTTGATGACTGTACAAGGTGATGGTACCATTCTTGTGCCACTGAAGTATACAAGATTATTAAATTACATTGGGCAGCTTGCTTATTTAGGTCCTATTAGTGTAGACAATACCAGAATAACATAAAGTAAACATAAAGTAAATAATCTCTGTTGTTTAACTGCATTGAATGCTGCCAGTAAAATGCTCAGAGCTATGGCAGTCATAAAATAGACAGTATCTGCCTTGTCACAGTTTTTTTCCTGTTTTCTCTAAAAATATATAGTCTCAAAGATGGTGGGATGGCTCTTCCTCTCTAATAAATTTGCAGACTCAAATGTGAAGGAGTGGGTGGAATTGTTACCTGCCGATCATGTAGCTTTGGTTTCGTTCTAGTATTTTGCTGTTGCTGCAGCATTAATAATAGATAATAATATAGATAACACGATAGATGATGAAGGTAATTTGGAAATAGGGTAAGGAAACGTCTTCATCATGTAGGGCTTGCTATTAAGTATTTTAAGAGGTTGTTCAGAATAGCTGGAATGTTATAGCCCCAGTAGAAGGGCATTTCTCCATAGAATAGGATAAAGAAACCAAACCAACCCAAAAATTCATGCACAAGTATAGAGTGGTGTTACTTGCTTCGTTTGGTTTCAGCAGTAGTTTCAGCGTTTGGTTTCAACTTACTTGAAGCCCATATTTAGATGTTTTCAATTCACAACATTTTTAATGGTGTAGCTGTAAAATGATTGGTTTCTTCACAGTAGTAACTTTGTCATCTGTGTTTTTCCCTAGCCATGAGCTGGACATGGATGAAAACCCAATGGAAGATCCTGAGGAAACCTGCTCTGTGTTGGGTTTCAAGTGTGGCACAGGACAAAAGTAATCACTTATGAGGAACTGTGGGGCTTTTCATAGCAAGTCAGCTCTCTTGTTATTATGGAAATAGACCATTCATCTCCATTTCCTTTTTGTTAAACTTTGGAAGCTGATTCCCAGAGTTAGTCTCTGGGAATCATTTGTACAACTGAAAGTACCTTACCTGTTACACCTTAGTGTACTTTCAGTTGTAAAAATGTTAACTGGCTGGTCAACTATTTAAATTTGAGCTTAAAGGCTGTGAAAAGGAATGGTCCTCTCAGTTTGGAGTCCTGTAAGCTGAGGTCATGATTTCTAACTGTTTTATATTGGAATGAAGTTCCTTAATACTAGTGAAATGTTGCCATACTAATGAAATGTTGCCAGGTGTTGGCCAGTGAAATTTTTTTTAGTTGCATTTGCCAGAAGGTGAAAGTAGTTGTTTTGGAGAGTCTTCCCAGCCACCGAAAAGATCTTTTATTCTGCTAATCAAGATATTTTTTCAATTTCCTATTTTTCAGGCTGGCCTGGGAAATTGTTTTTCATCTAAAGTTATACAGCTATTAGGAAAAAAAATCTAAAACTAATTAGGTTAAGAATTTTCAAATAAAAATTTTTAAAATGTCCATGAAGGTACATTGCTTTGCAGCTACACCCAGTGACGTATTTTAAATGGAGCAATAAAAAAGTGCTTAAGTCAATATCACTTTTTTATAGACCTCAACATTCATATTGAAGCTTCTAAACTCAAAATTAAGCAAGTCCTTACGTGTGTATGTATTTATCTATCTGTCTGTCTGTTTTCAGGTATGGTGGAATTCCAGATTTCACCCACCGAAGTGTGCAGTACTTGGAGAAAAAAGCAAAACTCAAGTCCAGATTCTTGGATATGCGCAAACCAAGGAAGAGCAAAAACACACACATCTTCTTTACAGAGGAATCTGAAATAACATGCAAAAAAAGCAAAACTTTGAAGAAGGTATGTTTAGTTGTTAACACTGTTGTAATTCATAGATTTATCTGCTGCTTTAGATGTTGTTGTATTATGAAAATGAATAAAAAACCTAATTGTCCAGAGTATATGGCATTTTTAAATGTCAGCCCACTTGTCCTTTTTTTTCCTTGTTTTCTTCCCCTCCTCCCTGCCTCCCACCAATGTGAAGAGTATTTAGATTGGGATGGCTATGGAAAGGCATTGGTGGGCTGTGTCAGGAGGAATGTGAACTTAAATGGCCAAGTTATGTGAAAGTCATTCCTAACATCTGTGTGCACATCACTTAAGAGAGGTGTGTGTAGGTTTCTGTTGTTACTAAAGGTATCTTTGATTGTAAATTGCATGTGAGGCCAGTTGTTAATGCTGGCATTTCAGCAGTAACAGAAAATCTTTGTGTAGATTAGTGTATTTGTTGTAACTCCATTTTTTTAGTAAATTTGAAAGGGTTTTGCCTATACCTCTACCTGCATTTATTTTCGTCTATAACTTTACACCTCTTTTTTGTTTTTTAACTCAGAAATTGCTAAGAAGTAGAAAGACTTGTTCAGTGGAGATTTTAGTCAAGTCTTTCTGTGAATCTGAGGGGACAGATGTTAATGTTATTTCACCTTCTTTTGGGATGCTTGGCATTTCTCAAAATCCAAGTGCAAAGCACTTTTCTGGTGGTGGCCGTACATGTTTTATTGAACTCCAGTCACATTGCTATAATTTCTGATTCATTTTTGATTTTGTACCTGGGGCCATTATAGTTTGAGGGCAACTTTAATTATGTGAAGGGGGAAAAAAGTTATGAATTTCCTCAGACTTCCAGGTAAGGAACTCCTCCAGGTCTAGAGCTACTCAGAGCAACAATAATGTAAAAAGGAGCATCTGCATGTGCCTTTGAGGAGTTTGGAGTGGTGTCTGTGCGTTGGTTAGGAGCTTATGTCGAGCTCTCTGCTGTGCAGCAGAACCCTTTACCACCTGCACCATTTGGTACATCTTGAAGGTGAGGCAACTAATGTATGAAGGTAATTTTAACTGTTTATCCTAAAAACCTCTTCCCTGAGAGGCAGAGTACATCTCTGAATGCAGATTAGAGAAAAATAGGTGTGAAGTCACAACTTGGTCACCTGGGCTGTGGCAAGTGTGACTATTTAGATATTACATGATAATTATTTACTGAATTTTCCATTGATCTTTTGGTTGGTTGGTTGGTTGTTTTGTTTCTCTTTTAGAGGTAGATAATTCCAAAAGACATCTTGTTTCCACATATTTTTAAAAGGGGGCATGGTTAAGGACTTCTTCAATGTTTTGAGTCTGGATATTTTACTGTTCTCAAAATACACGTGGTAGAGTGTCCCTGCAGTGGCCAGTGCTTTTGAACTGTGAGGCTTTTAAGCTGTGCTCTGGATAACTGATCATCATCTGATTATCTGTGATATTTGGCAATTACAGGTGGAAATGTTCCTGAAGCAGGTTAATAAACCTGAGGAGGAAGACACATCCCAGCCAGCCGCCCCTCAGGGTGAAGCAGAGGTGTTGTCTGCGAGCAGCAGCGACTCAGAGGGTCAGGAGGGCGTTACTGCCCCACGGAGTGCGACGCTGGATGCTGAAATCCAAGAGCCACCGTCTTGCAGTGCAGCCTGCACAGAACCTGGAGGGAGGAAGCTTGAGGGGGAGGCACAGGATGCTGCAGTGAGTGGCTCTGATGAGCAGGGGGCAGGGAGACCCGAGCATGGCAGTGAGCGGCAGCTCGTCCCTCTGGATATTCCTGATTATCTGCAGCCAGAGACGGAGGATATCAGCCAAGGTAAATTGGTTTCCTGCAAACTGATGAAATGAATTGGCAATGGACTTAATACTGCCTTCTCAAGTTACTGTGGCATGCACTGCTTACTTATTTTGTTATTCAATGAGACTCGTTAGATCTAAGGGGTAATGAAAGAGCTGTGCTAGTGGAATTAGCTTATTTCTGGAATACCAGAATCCCAGGTGTTGACTTTAATGGTAACAGTATTTCTTTCTAGATGAACAGTTGTTGTTTATCCTGGACATGCTCTAACAGGTTTGCAATTCATGCCTTTTTTTTCCTCTGCAAGGATGAGGGTGATTAAACCTCAGGTGGCTGCACAGACCATCAAGTTTTGGCTTCAAATGCACATTACTGTGCTCTGGGGAAGATGTGTTGTTCAAATTATTTTCTAGGATTTAAAAAAAACCCAGTAATATGAATTTTTCTATTTAACATGAAACAAAGGAAAGCAGGATTATTCAGGTGGTTTTTTTTTAATTTAATCCTTCCTACAGTAGTTCAGTTACATTAGATTCTTACTGTAAAAGTCTTGTCTAGATTGGGTTTTTTTCATAACTGATAAAAGGGCATTAAATTGGTCTCTGATCCACTTGTTTGCTCATTTCATAGAGTTTATTGTCTCCAGTTGAAGATTAGGGCTCTTAAATAATGGGTGAACAGTGACGATTTTTAGGACTAATCCCTTGAAATACAGGATGCTATTTTTTAATTTAAAACGTTTAATCTTCATAATCTGGCAAAATAATAAAGAACATTTAGCAGTGTTTTTAAGTCTTAACACTCACCTACCAATTACATTCCCTAGCCTACAAGAACAGTGACTGTTAACTTTTGCAGTGTCTTCCAGCTGTAGATGAAAAAATTACTGCAAAGAAGAAGGAGACGAGAAGAAGAAGGAGGAATAAAAATGCACTGAGAACTGTACCTCCTGAGATTGCTGCTGATCCAGAGCTTGTCAAGTACTGGGCACAACGCTACCGGCTCTTCTCTCGGTTTGATGAGGGAATTAAACTAGACAGAGGTGTGTTCAGTACTAAGTGTGCTGCCTTGTTGGTGTATCCAAGGTTGTATCCAAATCTGTGGTCCTTCTTGCAGTTTATTACAAATTTTCTTAGTTGAGGAACACTACTAAATGTGTGTTTGCACCCATGGATAAATTCCTTTCCCACCCAGCAGGCAGGGGAGTAGAAGTCTTTGACTTCATATGTGCTTTTAGCGTGGGACATCCCTGTCTGCATGAATCCTTACAGTTGCTGAAGATCTTGCTGGATCCAGATTGTACTTTGTCAAGACTTGTTCAGAAACTCAATATTTTTATATTTCTATATTTTATAAAATAATTTCATGAAACTTCCAAGTATGCTGATAGATCTAGTTTCGTTCTGTTTTGTTCTGACTCTCAGCAGTCATTTGCAAAGCGACTTTTTTCCATGTTTAATTGTGAACCACTTCAAGTCATAATGTATGGGTAAAATCATAAATGTATAGGTAAAAGAGCAATTAGGATTACCAGGCATTTTTTGTAGGTTGAGTTTGTAAGCCTTCCATTTCTAATGCTCTCCCCTCATAAACTTGCAGATTAATTGGCAGACCAGACATTGTGGTGAATAAAATAAAATGTTGGATAAGAGAGAATACATTTCTGGTTGTATTTGCATAATCATGATGTATAATGTTTTTCATAGCCTGTAGACTTCTGCTTGATAAACTAGAATCCTCAGCACCAAGGTCAACAAAGCATGTACTGAGATCAAGGCATATCAGTTAGCTTCAGTGAGACTTTGTTTGCTTAGTAAATCTCTGGACTGAGCAGAGTTTATCATTATCAAAGCCAGTATTTCCTGGTGGAACGCGCTAAGCCAAAATTCTTGGGATTAATGCTAAACCTTCAGTTTTATGTGGGGCTTGGCTGTTTGTTTTTAAATTAGGTGACTTGGAAATAAGAGGTGAAAGCAGATTTCTTCCCTTTCCTCTGCAGAGGGTTGGTTTTCTGTTACTCCTGAGAAGATAGCTGAACATATTGCCGTCCGCGTCAGTCAGTCGTTCAACTGCGACATCATAGTGGATGCGTTCTGTGGGGTTGGAGGAAACGCTATTCAGTTTGCATTGACCTCAAAAAGAGGTAAGTAGGTGTTGTATACAGTGCATTAGTTTTGTTTCTTTAGTCTTTTTCCTGACACTGTTTGGGTATGTGCTCTGTTGATTTATTTTGTTTTTTGGTGCTTCTGTAAGCAACAGCAGCTGTTTTACTTCATCAGACTCACAGCATGACTTCTCTGTTTTCAAAAAGGACCGATAAAACTGCTTTTCTGTTTTAGGTCAGAGTTGTGTTGTACTAGTCAATGCTATTTTTGTGTGGCATAATACCTGGTCTGTCAGATACTCCTGAGATCACTGGGAAAAGTGGACTTCTGTCAAAGCTGCTGCTTTTCCCAGTTGTTACTTGACGTCTGTGTACTCAAAAACAGGTTCCACATGCACAGTACTTAAAACACTTGAATGGAGTCCCCTGAAGGTTCTGCAGAACTAAGTACAGAAAGTGATGATAACTTCATGTTAGTCTAATGCCAGCTAATGAAATTGTAGTGAAATGTTGAGAGAACCTCCTGTAAAAACATTTCCTGTTTGATACTCATAGCAGTTCATCTAACTCTGACTAATGTTTAAGCAAGACAGATGGTAGTTTTTACTGCGTTGTTTGGTAGGCTATGATCCAGTCTATACATCTCACTTGGCTTTTTGTTTTCTTGGCTAAATTTTAATTTCTGTTATTATGTACTATTCTTGTATCATCCGTCTCCCTTGGGCTGTGTTGGTTGGGGCTTTTTAAACTCAATTTTCAGAACTGTGTGGCCAGCCACAGATAAATATTTCTCTTTAACAAAGGAGAAGGGTGAATTTCTGATAGACATTACTGAGGTTTTCAGGCTCCTGCCAAACCTGGGGCAAGAAGGCCTTCCTCTCTCAGGCAGCCAGTGCCGTGTCCTGTCCTGGAGCCGGGGTGCGGGGTTGTGACAGCAGCAGGTGTCTCACTGGCAGTGACCTGCCGGTGCTGGGGTGGCATTCCCGGTTCCGTTAATCCCTGTGTTTGCCATCTCTCGTGGGCAGTGATCGCCATCGACATCGATCCCGAGAAGCTGCGGCTGGCGCGGCACAACGCGGAGGTGTACGGCGTGGCCGAGCACATCGACTTCCTGTGCGGGGACTTCATGGCGCTGGCGGCCGGCCTGCGCGCCGACGTGGTGTTCCTCAGCCCGCCCTGGGGAGGGCCCGACTACGCCACGGCCGACATCTTCGACATCCAAACCATGATCTGCCCAGATGGATATCCTTTCCAAGTTACACCTTGTGCTGGGCTTCTCCCTTGCCTCTCCTGCCTCTCTTGCCGTGGGGTTTGCACGCCCAGTTTGCTGGCTGTGGATGATATGGCCGGCAGCTGGAGTTCCAGATGCAAAGTGTTTGTTTAGTCCTCTTCCCCACCTAAAGTCAAATATTTTTAATTTTTATTACCAAAAAAACAGTGATGAGTTTTTCCTGAAAGTGAAAAATCCATCTGTGAATTGAGTAGCTCTCAACCTAAGACATTAATTCAGCAGTTTTTACTCCTTTAAATTATTTTATTAAAATTCCCCAAAGTAATCAAATAGCCATGTGATAATAACTAGTTGTGTGAGCTGTGACCTTATCATTAATTCCACTTTTTAATTGATTCATAAAGGGAGTACCTTAAAATATCATACTAAATCTGTTCCCAGTCATAGCACCTTCCTATGACTTGGGAAATCACAGAAGAGTGCAAGCAAAACATTAACTCTTTTAATTAATATATAGAATTTTCTGTTAGCTTATTAACACTGATACTGAGCACTCATTCATCTGGGAAGGTATTAACATAATAGCTTCATCATATTTGAAGTGTGAAATTTCTTCTGTCACAGAACAAGCTTAATTTGTTTCCTTTTTTTGCTAAAATGTAGCCATATGTGTCTGAGTAAGAAAACTTTGTATGCATGTGTGAGAGATTGATTCCACAAAATAGATTGAAAAACAAATATAAACCAAATATACTAGCTACAAACTGCATTCAGATTTCTCAAATACTTCTCTGCAGTTCAGTTAAATTTTCATAAAAAGTGGATGTTGGGGTTTTTTTCTACTTTTAGTGCCCTAATGGTGAAATAGAGTTTCTGCATTTCAGAAGAGAGTCCTACTTACACACTCAAAAGACTAACTACAATATAATTGCATAATAGCTGAAATTGAGACATATGTTCAAAATGAATGAATGACTATGAAGAAACTTTTCTGTCCCCATTCTGTTTTTTTTTCCTTTACTGGCTTCTACATTTGAAATTTTCAGACTCTCCAAGAAGATCACCAACAATATTGTGTATTTTCTGCCTCGGAATGCTGATATTAACCAGGTGTGTTACAGGAGGAGGTGTTGGTAGTGAATAAAATGCTCAGCTGACTTAAAACTTAAGTATTATAAGCACATACATAAGACTTTTAAGTCTGTTCAGCTGAATGGGGGATATTTGGAGTTTTTAAATTTGACCCTTGTGTTAAGTGATTTCTTTGTTTGCTGTACTTTTGGTATATTTAGAAATGGGAGTATAAGATTATTTCCATGGTTTTGACACAGTTTCTTCTTAAAGCAACAGAATGGGATTTCTTTTAGAAGTTTCAAAGCCAATTGCCAGGCACATACATCATTATAAAAATATCAAAACCTCATGTATTTTAACCAGCTCTCACGATCTGTTAAGTTGGTGAGTCCCAGACTTTGATAGCTCTCAGTTCATGAAGGAGTTGCAGGAAATTACAGCCTGCAGTCACTGTTCTCACTGATGAGTAGATCAGACACAAATGTCATGCCACCAAGAGTGGTAATGTTGGTGTCCACACAGGTGTGTGGTTCCATATAGGCTGCTTGTGTTGAAGTGATTCGTTATAAACACAGAATCTGAGGCACTGGTGTGGGGTTTTTTTGTATTACACATTTTTGATAGAATTTTTTTTTAAGCAGTTACATGACTAACAATTCCCCTGAGTGTCTGGTTTAGTTTCCTCTGTGTATTTTCTATGTTAATTATGTCTTGTAGCTTTTTGTAAAAAAGGGAGCAGTTGTTACCTGCAAGATATCACAAGACTTCCCAGGACATTTTCCTGCTTTCCCAAAAACTGTGTCTGACTTAGAGTTGGCAGTGTCAAGCCATATGATGGCTTGTGGAATTCTTGGTGGCAAACAGCTGGCTTGAGAAATAGGCTGAAATTCACGTGGCCTGAGTATTAGAAGACTCTAAGCCCATGCTATGCAAAGCACTATTGCTTTGGCAGGTGATTCAATTCCTTTTTGAGTTTCAGGGTAGTGAAATGTCGAAGTGGCTTATGAGTCTTTGAACATGGACCTTAATTTTAGGTAGAGTTTCTTTAATTACAACATCTTATAACTGCATTTTATCAAATATTTCATTCCCATGATGAAGAGTGACCTTAGAAAGTTTTCTGCTCTATTTATGAGAACTTTTTACTGGATTTCTAAGTGGCCAGAAGTATCTACATTTCACTTGCGCTTCCACAAAAGCATCTGGGCCTGCACCTTTTCCTACAGAGGAGCTGATCTCTTGCAGGTAATTGGGGCAGATATCCTGACAGCTCTACATCTTGGTGCAGTTGGCTCTGAATGATGTTGATTACATTCATGTGTTTGGCTGAACAGAGATGGCTGCAGAGTAACAACTGTTGCTCAGAAACATGGCTTACTTGTTAAAAGTTCATGGCTGAGGTCCTGGGTTCAGTTCAGTTCAGTGTCCCAAGCTATGGGCTACTCTCAGGAAGAGAAATCAGCTCCTTATACCTTTCTTTAGGAGTAGTGTCAGTATAAGAAAAAAAACAAAAACAGAAGGTTGATGATTTGAGAGGGGGAAAGAGAATGTTAATCAAGCCCGTTGTTTAAGGAAGTGTCTTCATCCTGTATGGACAAAGGTGTGCCAAACATGACTGTTCCAAATCTGACCTTGGTGAATAGTCTGGTCCACTGGACTGTTATGGGTTTGGCTACCAAAATCTCTGGCTGTATTCAAAAATTAAGTTTCTGAATTAACTGCCACTACACTTCCAGGGCTGTGAAACTCCAGCAAAATAAAATAAATAAATAAAACAAAAGCAATTAGAAGCAGTTAAAAGCAACCTTGTGATAAAAATACTGTTTAACCATTAGTTAAGGTGGTTCGAATTTAGTGGAAAATACATAATTTTATGAAATATAGCTATCAGATGACTGTGAAATAGTAAACATAAAATAGAGATACAGAGATCCTGCTGCTGGAGTGAAAGCAGGGTGGTGGCTGACCTTGACCTAGCTGTGTCAGAGGATTTGGTGTTCATTGTCTTACTGGTGGACAAGATATCCACCCTTGTTCCACATGATTTTATTGCAAAAACAGCACTTACTGCTTCTGCAGGCATGGCCACTTCTGTGTAGAGAAGATTGGTCTTGTAGAGACCAATGGGATTCTTTGAATTCCCTTTAAAAAGTCAACGGAGTTTAGGTCAAAGAGAAGTGAACTTCTGTACTTCTGCCTCGAGAGGGAGCAGCGAACCAGTGCAAGACATCTGGTTCATTTACAAGAAATGTAAAAACACTTCCCTGAATTGCATCAAATCTCCTTGTTTACAAACATGTTGGAAAATTTGTAATGTATGCTGGTCTTTTTTTAGGTTGAATTAATCTTTAACAATATTCTTCCTAGCTAGGAATAATCAGGAAGAATAATTATGTGTGTGCACGTACATTAAAAAAATATGTGTGTTTATTACTGCCTGTTATGTAGTTCATAAATATAATTTATGAAGTGTTTATCAAGCTGTGCTCTGCTTCATTGGGCAGAGTGAGGAGTGTGTACTCACCTCTGGGAAATGGAGTCATTCCGGGTAGTCCAGTCTCTTTCACAGATCCTTTTCTGTACCGGGTAATATTTCTGCATGTTAATATTTGCAGCAAAGAAGGAAGAACCTGAAATTTGTTGCTGTAGGACCTTCTTGCTAATGGTGGAATCTGGTTTTTTTAACCCATTGTAGAAATTGTACTCAGTTACTGGTGGTCTCTCTCTGGTGGTCAGAATGTTGTCAGGATTCATGGTGGCTCCCCCCAATAAACTGGTGAGCCTGAAATATTGGTGATCTGGTCTGTTGTGAGACAGATAACCACATCAGCATCTTTACCAGCCTAGCCAGGTTTGGGAGGCAGAGCAATGAGATGTTTATCACTTACCCTGCCTGTGCGTGGTTAGTGACTCAGATACTGGATTGTGCCTTAGTGATTGTTTAAAACTTCTTTGAAGACAGGAATACTGTTGTTTGTGGTAGCTATGTCTCATTTGGTCAAACTGTGCTGTTGTTGGAGCTTTTGCTGTCCTAAATGTCGGTGTCTCAGACCTGGCTTATATTTAAAATATTGCCAGAATACAGGAATAGCTTTTTGTTTCTTGTCTAGTATAGAGTGGTTCTATGAGCCTAATATTAAGCAAAATGTTCTGGACCGTGATAGTCCTAAAAAATACACACATTATGCTGCTACTTTCCTTTTTTTTCTTATCTTTGTTCCCACCTCATCTGCATCAATCATTTTGAGAAAATTGGGAGTTAGACACTGAGGCGTTGATCTGTCTGCAATATTACTACCTGAATGGAAAAATGTTTTCTGTGTTTCTGTTTGGGAAGGTCCAATTGTTAAAAATGACTGCTCAATGAAGGGAGTGTAAAGATGGGTAAAACCCATTTATTTATTTGAATTCTCTCTTTTAGCTATGATTTTAAAATGGAGACCTAGCCAAATAGGACTTGCCAAGCAGAATCATTTTTATTTAGGAGTAAATAGAACAAATGAGTAAAGCAGGGATTGAGAGACCAGGAAATGAACAGAAGTTGATTTGATAGTATTTTTAAGATGCTTGGGTATTAGGGGAGTTGGCAGGTAAAACCCCGTGGGTTGATGTGTTTTGCAGGCTGATAATTTCTAAGTGAATGTAATTGCACACACTTCAGCTGTGACTATTGTGTTAATAACAACAGCTTTTAAACAGCCCGCTTTAAACTCATGTGTTCTCTGTCCTTGATAAAAGAGAAAGAAGTTACCCACAGCATATACCAAGCTAGAGTGATACTTCAGTCTTCCTAAAGTTCATAGAGTTAGTGTCAGTGCATACTGAATTGTAGTTTTCCTACATGAAATAAGAAAAAGATAAATAAATGTCTGGCCTGTTAAAGGGTGGCAGCACCACTGTGGCGGTGTCATAATTCTTATGCATACCTGTACATGTTCAGAACTGCTGCCTGAGAGCATTTTTTTTATTATGTTCAGTGTAAAGAGTACCATTGCCTTCTTTCTCAAGTGGGTTGGGTTTTGTTCCCCTCAGATTTTGGGTTGGATGCAGGGGGAGGGGTTTCTTCATTTTAGTAGTATACTGTAAAATTAATTGATTCACGGTGTCCTTGTGTGACTGCATATCAAGTCAGAAAGCTGGTATTTCTCATACCTCAGAAAACTTTCTATGAGATAAGAAAAAAATATGATAGATTTTTTGTCTACAGTTATGTTAGTTGGTGGCTGGAACAGATAGGAAGTTACTTTACTAAAAGAGTTTCAGTATGATTAAAAGAATGTAAAAAGCTCCCCAAAACCGATAGGAGAACCTTCAAAAGTACACCTGAAGAATGTAAGGGAAGTTTGCACCTCAAGCAACTTGCTTCTGAAATAATCTTCTATGTTTGCTTCCCCCTTCATATTTTCATCTTTTCTGATGTCTCCTTTTCAAACCTCTCAGCTACTTTTTTGATGTGTTGTGGCTGTAGCTGTGGACTCTTTTTAGCAGTAGCCACTGAGCTGAAGGATGAAGGTGAGAAGTGAGAGGGGTTCAGGGAGGTGTTAACTGAAGCTGCAGCCTCTGCCTAGGGACAGCAGTACAGCAAAGGAGGCAATATCTGTCCACCCAAGTAGTGTGAGTTTGGGCTAAAGAATAAACCAGGGTAAGGAGAATTGACAGCAGGGAATCATTGTACACAGGAAAGTGCAAAATAAATAAATTTTGGACTAGGCAAGTTTTTAAAGGAAATTAAGAATCCTTTCTGTATTCACCGTTGTAGTGCACTGCAAAAACAGGAGATGTTTGTTGGTAGCTCTAAAAATAGCTGAGCACGTTTGTTTTTCTCAAAGCATCGTTCCTCAATCTGTTGTTATTTTTAGAGGGTGTCCCTGTGCCAGGCCAGCACCCTCCTGAAGCTTGGCTTGTGGCAGCCTTCCCCCACTACGCTTTTCAGGGTTGACTGTGCCCTGCCTAGGAAAACTTGGGAACTCCTGTTGTAATTATTATAAAAATTGTAATTAAATTTGCAGCCTCCAGCCATTTACAACTAAGCATTGTCACAGAGGATTTGCATTTCTCTCCTCTGAATATCGGCTGGGTTAAAGAGGGTACAGTACCTGATCTGTCACAGTAGAGCTCATTCCCATGTGTTTGTTTACATTTTTTTCACCTTAGGGTTTATCAAATACCTCTAGTCGTTGTTTGAAATTAATCATAGTTATCCTGGATTTAACACTTAGAGACAGCTTACGTAAGTTTTCAGCTGTCCCTTGGTGGACACCACCTGTCAGTGTAGGAGCATCTTGTTTTACTTGGTCTTCTAAGAGGAATGTTTAGTAAACACTAATGTTTAATATCAATGCATTAGTCATACTTAGATATGCTAAGTATGTGCCCAAAACTGTGCCCAAAAAGCAGGAGTGCATAACCCCAAGACACTAATTTCTAAATATTCTTATATTAAGTTGACTAATCCAGTGAATATTTTAGAGTAAATAAGTGACATCAGCTATAAAGTGCAAAGCCTCTTAATGCTTTTCAGAAGGGGCATTCCAGCTTCTGCTTGTGAAAAATTTAAAGTTCACATCTTCCTAGAAAAGCTATGCATCACCCCACAATGCTTTGTGGATTTGAAGTAAGAACAGATAAGTTGTAAAATTAACATTCCTGATCACTTGCCAATTTCAGATTCTTGTGCTATTTATAAGTCAGCCAGCCTCTGTTTTTTTACTTAAGTGGCAGGTTCCTCTCTTACAAAAACGCAGAGCGTTTTTTTCTATCACCAGAAGTTGAAGGATGAAGAAACTGCTCACACTTCTGTCTGCAAAAACAAAAAAATTAAAAGAGTGAAAATCAAAACAGAAAAATAAATGCTTGATTTAGATACGTGTGTGGCAGTTTTCTGGACAAGTCAGTAAAGGTTCAAAGTGTAATTTAAATTAATCTGTTATTTTCTCATGATAGTAGGCTGATTTTTTACTCACAATAGAGGAAGTTCAGCTTGTTTATATTTAAACCTGCACGACAGAATCAAGTCTCAAGGGGCTTTAGAAGTGCTAGTAGCTTAAAGTTTCAGCTGCTAGCTTCATCTTGGCTTATAGATCAGTTAAAATCTCCTGTGGGCTTGTAGACCCTGATAACTTTATGTCTGCCTGGGCAGTTTCCCTGCATGAGGAATTATAGAAATAATTTTCCAGCAGCAGCCTGGGAGAATGGCAGCACAGAGCAGAACTGGCTGTGGAGCATGGACCCCCTCACGGAACAGGTCCAAAGTGGAAGGGGAAAAAGCAGACAATGTTCAGTTTTGGTGTTCATCCTTCTCACTGTGCAGTCTCTCCTGATGAGGAATTGCTGGCCTGTAAGCTGTTATCCCTCAGGGATGTCCTATGAGGTATCCTGAGGGGAGAATATTGCGTGCTCCAGTCCAGAGTGCGAGGTCTGCTGTGAAATGTTGTCTGTCTGTAATCATTAAGCATTAAAGGTGTGCACCGGGCTCAGTCCAACAGAGCATGAATGGTGAAATTCTCACTCCAGTGAGATCACAAACACAAAGCTGGGACCAGTGCTGCCTGACAGGCTCCCCCAGCCTGCAGGGGCACTGCTGCCCCAGCCTTGCCTAAGCACTGCCTGCAACTGCAGTGCATACAACAGCTTTTTCTTTGGTTGTAATAGAAGCAATAATTAACTGGGGCCTTTTTTTTGTGAGTTTCTCTGTGTGTTTGGGGCTTGCAGTGCCACCTTTACGCTTCCTAATTCAAATTACTAAAATTTGTTTTACTCTTCCCCCAGAATTTGGGGTGTGACATCTTTCAAGCACAGCTTACAACTTGCTTTTTGCTACACTTGTGTTTGTCTAATGCCAAGTACCCTGCAGAACAGAGTTTAGCATCTCTTGCCTCAGCACAGCATGTCAAGTTCTGAGTGTTTCTCTTTGGCTCTGAAATCCTCTTGTTTTCATGATTTGGGTGAGGAGGGTTTTTCAGTCACAAGCCACAAACGGCTTGTCTGAGTAAAAGGAGACATAAAAAGAGGATCAGAGGCATTAGCTGCCAAGGAACGTTTTCCACCAGTATTAACAGAGCAGAGATGATTTTTTTGTGATTGTTAGTGCATTAGAAGGTTTGGGGGTTTGCCTCTTTTCCTGTGCATTGATTGGTTTGCTTTTTGTTCTTTGTTTTTCAGGTGGCTTCCTTAGCAGGGCCAGGAGGGAAAGTTGAAATAGAACAAAATTTTCTCAATAACAAACTTAAGACAATAACAGCTTATTTTGGTGATCTAATAAGGCATGACATCTCCTGAACTCCGTGTGGATTCTTCTAAACCCAGCCTCCCTGACTGCTGCTTTGCTTAAGTTTTTGTACAGCTGGCTGGTCAAAAATGACTTAAAGCCATTTTCCGCTTCAATTTCTGTTTACAGAAATTTGTTCTGTTTATTGCTACTGTCAATAAATGTTTTGTAATAATTTTAACAACACTGTAAATGTAGAAAATCTGTGAATGTAAATGTAATTTTTACAAAGAAAGATCTTTGTAAAATGCAGTCCTGCAAGATTCAAGCCCAAACCTTGGAAGTGGGGTTCAGGATTCAGGGTAACTCTCACATGTGCTACTTCTGGGCTTGCTCTGGTTTTGAGTACCGAGAGAGTCAAGAAAAATAGCCTGAAAGCCACAGGAGCTGCTGTCTGTGCTTGAGAAACAAAAGCATCTGAGCATCAAGTGGAACTAGAGGGTCAGGTGCACCACAGGAGGTTAAGCCCAGTCCACCTCTCCCCGCTCCATGCTCACTGAGAAACCTTTTCAGGTTTTCTTTGCAGGATGAAGATTCACACATTAATTCTAGTGAGTGCTCTGGCTTGTTGCAGCTCACAGAGAGAGCTGGGTGTGTTTGTGTCTGGAGGTGGGACTCAACCCTCTGGGTATTGTCATTTTATTTTTCATCTCCCTGCCATTCCTCTTCATTGCAAAAATATGTTGAAGAAACCTTCTGCCCAGAGGTTTGTATCAGTAAGCAGAGGTGTTTCTGTCCCCCCTCTTTTCTAGGCCTTTGGAATCCTCACACAGGCTTCAGGGAGGGCAGAAATAAGCCAGCTTTTCCTGGTGAGGGATCCCTGCTCCCACTTGTAGTTTGGAGGGGAAGAGTGGCCTTTGTGCAGTTCTCAAAGCAGAAGAGGAGGCAGGTGAGGGGTCATGGTGTTCATACTGAAATACTTTACATTAAGTCCCCAAGCTCAATGTTGAGCTTGTTTTTGAGGTAAGTGTATACAAATAATAATTTCAAAGATAAATTAATGCTGCTTCTCCTCTGCTTTGAGTGCAGCAGGATGCTGAAGGCAGCAGAAACTAAGCACTAAACACATTATTGCTATCCAAGAAAACTAGAATAACCAGAATAACCGAAAAAGAGGATCTATTTTCCACATTAAGGAATTAAATTCAACTCTTGTTCAAAACAGTTAAATAGACCAAAGTGTTTGTGTGTGTATGGATTGTTATGACTCAGTGTGAGTTTGCAGTGCAGTAAAATAGCCCTTGGGAAATAGCAGTTTTCTGGCTTTGCTGTCTTTCCAGAACCAAACAAGTGCTAAATTGTTACTGTTACATTCGTGCTTCATGTAAGGTATTTTATGAAGATACTTTGGCTAATTTGGATCACTGCACTTTGCCACAGTGCTACAGCAAGGAAGAAGTGTTGTGCTGGCTCTGCATCATTAAAAGGAATTATTAAGGAAATAATAGTTCTTAGAAGTTTCCTATTAGGTCGTAGGGGAGTTTGGCAGGAGTGCTAATACTACAGGAGCTCTATACCTACTGTGGCAGTGGCATGTGAACATAATAATGCTGTTAGATTTTCACTACAATTAAAAATCCAAGTCCGTGAGGCTGAATGAAGAATAGATTGGTTTATATCATGTATGTCACAGTACTCTGTACACTAAAATTTTATTATATTTGGCTTATTGCTGCTTGTAGAAATACCCTTGTCTTATAATTTGGTCCTCTTTTCCTCCTTAAGGAAATGCTTTAGAAGCATTTTGAGATGTTGCTGATGCTACTCATATGAAAGGAAACTGACTGTGAAAAACCTGTGAATTTACTTTTACCTTCTGGAAAGTAGTTAGGTTGGTTTTGGTACCTAGTATATAAAGTGTGGAAGCTAAAATACAAAAGGTACAACATTTACCCATTTGAATTTTTACTTCAGTGTAATTAACTTAATGGTAAAAAAGAGCAATTTCTCAAAGGTGTCTGCTGAGCTTGGCAAGCACATGGAGCATCAAAAGCAGAAGAATATCTTCGTTCATAGTTGTTCCTCTCTAACCAAGAGGGACAAAAGGGGAGTTTGGGGTATTTTTTTTGTTTGTTTGTTTTTTGTTGTTGTTGTTTTTGGTTTTTTTTAATTACAACTTGAAGTCAGAATACACTCTGCTGGGCTGTGATAAATGTTTGCCCTCACTTCCCACTTGCACAGAACTAGTGAAGTTCCCCAGGGCTTTGAATCTACCAGTCCGTTAAGCCTAAAATACATCTGTGAGTACTTTTAGTTTTTGTTAATAATTTCAACCAACAAACCCTCCTTGGAGGAGAGCTTCAGTCATGACTTGCTATAAAATGTTATTTTGCTTTATATTGGAGAAAAAAGTTAACATGGGCTGAGACACTGTTAAATTTCTGGACAGCTCATGGCCACTGTTTTAATACTCTTTCTGAATTTAGGTAGTATTTTGTAAATGATACATTGGGCAACAAAGAAGTTACATTGCTACTGTAAATTCACATAGAAGTTTCATCTTTTACCCATTTGAAGACAGAAAATAAGCTACAGAAAAAGTGCAGATTTTTGTTTTCTAAGGACTAAATGCGGTAAACACGTGCTGAGTTCTACTTTCCAGTATGCTCTTGAGCCCCTAATCTCTTTAGGTTTATCATAATTAAATCAAACATTAAATCAAGCCCATTCATTTCTTTTTCTGGTGCATGGCATGAAGAAAAGTGATGGAAGATGAAATTAGGTGCATTGCAAAGCTGGAGCTTAATGCAGGGGGTTCAGGAGGACCAGAGCAGAGATCAGCAGGACTGAGCAGCTGTCTCTTCATGGTAGGACATCACTGTGCCTTTCTCTGAATGAGACCCCATTAGTGTTAAGAGAAAAAATTAACTGTTCCATGAAGTTTCATGTACAGGTTTTAGAAAACCTCCCCCAAGTGTAGTATTTCTTAAATAAATCTGGGTCTATATGTGCAGCTCAGAGGTTATATAAGCAAATTAATGTTACACCACATTGACCATGGTATTATTTAGCAGAGGGAAACCCCGTAAATAGCAGAAGGAAAAAATTACTTGCAATAGCTCATTGAACAAATCAGTAGAAAATTGGGTTATTTTCACTTGGTTTGCTCTCTCAGCTGTCATATGCCTCATAGTCACTGGTTGCTTTAACTGTCCTCCCCTTGTACACAAACCTTTCCATCTTCAAATACCAAGAAAGGGGGGTAATCCTGTCACTTAGTGTACAGTAATTTACTGTTGCTGGTGTAGCCTTTCCAACACAGACATCTTAGTATTCCTGCCACTTGAACACCTTTGTGAGGTCCAGAATACTTAGAAAAAGTTAATTCTTCAATGGTGAAGAAGTTTCAGATTTCTTTATGAAGGCAGTAGAGATATCTTTGTAAGTATGTGTTGCAGTGGCAGAGGAGTCAATGCTCTAAAACCAGGCTTGAAATCAATTCAGATCCTGTCCTGTTTCAGCTGTCAGACAATGAAGGTGTTGAGCGGTTCAGCCTGGTCCATCTGGATGGAGAGTTAGGAATAGGCACACTCCAGCAAAGTACATGTGAGAGTGATGCTGTGCTGATGCAGTTAAATGAAATCCCCCAAACACCAAAATTCATTCATACAAAAAAAAAAAAGCCACCCAAAAATATTAAAAAAAAAAAAAAAGCCAAAAAACCCTTATTACATGGGGGGCTGCAGGGGGCTTCAGAAGCCATCAGCAGCTGAAAGGAAGCAATGGGACTGGCTAAAGCCAGCTGAAGTGACTGAACCTAGTTAGGCTGGAGATTCACCCAGGCTCTGAAGGTCGGAGCTGCACACACGCAGGGTGAAGGCAGGAGTGAAGGCTGTCTGCAAACAGGGCTTGTCCACTGCAGGCTTTGGTTTCTGCCTCTACTCAGTGTGGTCCTGTAGTGTCTCTCAGCAATCCTTAAGGTTTTGATGTTGCTTGTTGATGCTGAGAGCAGGGCTTCTGCCCAGGGTGGAGGTGTGGAGAGCAGCAGCACACATGAGAGGCCTGGCAGCACTGGGCTCTGCTCAAGGGTTTCCTCACCCAGGGGAATTCCCAGTCAAACTGTGCACACAGCTCCTCAAAACACTCCCTGCCAACACTTCTGCATACTAAGGGGTGTCAGCCCTGGATTTCTCCATATAGAGACCCAAGGAGCAGTGTCTTTTTAGCATGTGTCACAACTGAGTATCAGGGAGTGTGGTTTTGCTGCCTGCCCCTTGTGGACCCTTCTTCAAATCTCATGCAAATGTATTTTCTAAGCTCTTACTTCCCACACATCTCTGAGGTCTTGGCGTGCCACTTTGCAAAGTTTAAAAACCAGAGCAAGTTTCAAGATGCTTCCCCAGCAGCTTTATTGAGAACCCAAAACATTGCTCTGGGTTTCTGGGTTCTCAGATTGCTGAGGAAAAAATTATACTGTTGGAGGCAGTCTGGGTTGATGACAGCGCAATTCTTCCTGTCTCTCTGTGTGCCTTTGCTCATTCTCTTCCTTTTTCTCAAGGCTGTGCTTCAACCTTCTTGTGAAACCCCTGTGGTTTATTAGAGGAGCGCAATGGCAGCAGCAGAGCTTTAGCACTGTGTAAATATGAGTACAGGGGCTCACAGAACACCTTCAGTGATTTGGAGCTAATGAAATGCCTTTCCCTGGGATTTTATCCCAAAAATGAGGCCAAAGAATGGACATCAGAGAGGATATGCCTCTTCATAGCCATCACAGGTTGCTGCAGGTTGAACAAACACTTTTATCACATCAGTGCGCTACTACCTAAACCTCTGGGGGGTCTTTCACATTGCCACAGTGTCAGATACAGTGATGGTAACAGTGGCAAGAGCCTTTGTGAAAGGCAGTATTGTGATCTGACAGCAAAACCTGTCCTAAAGTATTCATTAAATTGTTCCAGGCACAGGCACAGCCTATGATTATGTCAAACAGGGGAGCAAATTGTACGCTCTGCTTTCCCGGTATGCGCAAACTTAATCTGAAAGTCTGCCTGGGAAGGTGAAACACAGACAGCTTTGTTCAGGAGAACTCCAAACTGGCAGAGCCCATCGCCCCAGAGGGTCACCTGTGGGGGACTGCCTGTGCCAAAGATCTGTGCTGCTACGGGAATGCTTTCTGTGGGTGCAGGTTGCAGCTTGTCCAAGGGGTTCCCTCAGATGTCAGAACATTTGGATGTTCCCAGCAGATGCAATGCTATCTGTAGCTCAGGCTAATATCTGTACTTCTGGAAAGTGGTCCCCAAAACAGAAGCTGGAGTTCCCCAGGAAGCAGCTGCTGCTGGTTTCTCCTCCTGCGGGAGAAACCACGCTCCAGGAAGTGTTTAGTGTGGGGTTTTGACACGGAAAGGGCCGGTTCTCACAAGAATAATGAGCCTTGGGGGAGTTCTAGACCTTACACAGAAATTACCCACCAGGGTATGCCTTAACCCTGCCAGGAAGAGTTGCTGGTAGAGTCAGGCTTGAGAACAACGCTTGTGATCATGTAATGCAGAGTGGGACAGTAACATGCAGGGGTTCCTGATGGCTCAAGGAACCAGCCAAGGACTGGGAGCAGGACAGAGAAAAGGGCCCACAGGGCCATGTTCAGGCTGCAGGGCTGAATGCCATAGTGCCTGGGTTGTGGCTTCTACAAGAAGCCTGCTTCATACTTGCTTGTGAGCAAGTACTTCATTCTGCTTGTGAGCACTTTTGCTTCATACTGCCAGATTTTGTGACTTTACTGGCAGTCTTTAGATTTTTTTTTTCCCCTGCAGCTTGTAAAGAGCATTGTTTGAAAAAAAAACACCCAACCTTCCTCTGAAAATAATAGTCCTTACAGTTAAAAAAAGCAAAACAAAACAAAATAAGCAACAAAAAAAAAAGAAAAAAAACCCCAACAACAACAACAAAAAACGACCAAAAAAATCCCAATAAAACAGCTGACATAAAAGCAAGACCTGGATGCATTACAATAGTTCAGAAATCAGATAAGAATGTCCAGAATGTAACTAATTTTAAATTGCTTTGTAGGCAGGTTCACCTCATGTTTTGGCCTGAGGCATAGAGATAGCAGCTGACATGACTTTTCAGCATTTTGGATTGACCATACTGCTTGTCCCTGCTGCTGCTCCAATTTATCAGCTTTGTTTAAAGATCAAAGCATTTAGTATAAACAAATTGAAGTTGGAAACAGTCTGACTTCTTGCATGTTTATTTTCTCTGTTAATGAGAAGAATTACCTAATCCAAAATTATTATCACTTTTTCTAAAAATTCAAAGTGGAGAAATAATTTAGTTGCTTCGCAAGTAGAAAAGCAGCTCAAAAATGGATGCAGAGGCTGCATAATCAAGGTCTGCCAAGAAGAGTCCAATATGGCTAAACTGGCAAAATCAACAGTCCAGATAGCTAAGAAAAGAAAGAAAGAAAGAAAGAAAGAAAGAGAGAGAGAGAGAGA
>NC_031769.1:112842747-112845170 GCF_001522545.3 Parus major
GCAGAAGATGCAAAACCCCCTAGAAGCTTCATGATCTCAACTCAGCCCAGAAAAGGAACCATCAAAGAGCAGCTGTTTGAGAGCTATGAGCCATAAGGGAAGTGAACATGAGTATCTGGTGAGCTCAGAGCATGTTGACAGACATGATGAGTGACAGGGATTAAGGACCTGGGAACAATTCCAGGAGAAGAAATTCCAAGGAGCAGTGGGTCCCATCTTGGCAGTCACCGGTTTGGGTGAGAAATCAAAAGAGCCATAATTTACAGGTCACACTTTATCTGGTCCTGCAAAAAGTTTCATGAGTTTCAAGAGAGGAAGGAGTGGCAGATTGTCATGCCCAGGCCACTGCAGGTTCTTGAGGAATTGCCTGGGAGCAGACCTGAATTACTGCACAGTTTTTGCTTGTGCTAAAGATGCTGCTGCCCTGCACTGCTGCAGGACCATCGTCAGCAAAGAGGAATGGCAAAAATCCATGACAATTTGCAGTAACTTAGATAAAGCAGAATTAAGGAAAGATCAAATTCCTGCGGGAGACCAGATTTTATTAAGCAAACACTGCCCCTTCCTTTCCTCTCTTTGTCTGTAGTAAGAGTTTTGTATTGCCTTTTGGGCCATAAAGGGATCTTTACTTTTCATTTAATCAAGAAAAGGAATCAGATGACCTTGGTGACAGCTATCAAGTCATGATTTTGAGGCCACATGCTCAGTGGCAATGCCAGGATCTCCACCAGCACTATCAATTTCCACAACTTATTGCTGAGGAAGTAAGCAAGATGCTGCTCTGTGCCGGCCACAGCAGGACTCTCAATCCCTGTAGCACACCAGGCAAGCTGCATTTTATAGAAAAATGCCACAGATGCTTCAGCTGGTAGGCCTGGGAGCCAGCTGTTCCATGCTGGGTGTAAAGAATAACTGGCCAGTGCAACCAGAACAGGCAGCAGGGTGGTACCAGGTACCCTTTTTAGAGCATCTGAAACACTTCCAGCCCTTCATGGGTCTCCAAAGAAACCCAGGGGAAGGAGGAAGTGGAATGAGTGGCCAGCCTCCATCTAGGCAGGACAGGACCTGCACTGTCCTTTCCTGGTTAGATCTTCATTAAAAACAGGTCAAAATGTCTATGGGCCTTAGGTGATGGCACTTACCTTCTGGGTGTGAGAACTTAGTGTTCTTACCACAGGAGAAAATAGCAATGCTGCAGTTTGCCACTTGCACTATAAAATGGATTTGCCAAGAGCAAATCCAGGAGCATGGGGGGTTAACACTAAAGAGCTGCAAGTAAACAATTGTGTAATAAGTAAGAAATGTATAACAGCTTTTGAATTCATGACTTCTTGCTGATACCTGGTTATTCTAGCTGAATGCTTACTTGGTGCCATGGATGGTGTGAGCCCCAAATCCCTTTTCTGTAGCCAAGGAGAGATTCTCAGTCTTCTCTCTGTCGTATTGCCTACCTATGAGGCCAACACAGATTTCAATCCCAAAATCAATGTCCAGCCATGCTGGGAAAGTTACTACATCTAGGTCCATATAAGCAAGTCATGCAGCACCCTGGGAAGGGAGCCTGCAGAGGAAAGCAGGCAGTGCAGAGGCCCATGCAGCCACACATCTCTGTGGTTTTATCACAGACCAGCTGTAACTCACTCCTGTGGGTCGCACGCGTGTTGATGGTTGCAGTGATCTGGCCAAGTTTCCCCTGGCAGGAATCTGGATTGCACGCTTCAGGGACTGTGCTGCAGTGGGAGCCACAGAAAGGGGGACAACCACAAAATTATTTTCAGAAAGTGTTTGTGATCCAAATTAAACTACCAGCCTGGAGATAACAGAGATAGCAGGTGCCTTGCCCAGTGCCCTAATTCAGTGCCTTTTGGGTGACTGAACCCCACCCAGCTCAGTATCCTGACACTTTCTAGCTGGGAGAACTGGAGGGCCAACTGCATCTTAAAAAAAACAAGAAAATCACTACTAGCTAACTGTCCTTCTCCATATTTTTGTGTCTGTCTGTCTCTACAGGCAGCAACTGAACACTTCTACTTTGCATATCAATATCATTTCACTTTTCTTTCACTTAAAATTTGTTTCAGTTTGAGGTGGCTGATGTCAGGCTGGCTGGCAAGCTACCAGTATCTCATTCTCTATGGAACAGCAGTCCCAGATGGGACTGTACAAGTGGGGGCCACCAGCTGCTGGCAAGGCCCATGTGGATGCAGGGCATCCTGCTCCAAGCTGGTTGAAGGAAAAGAAAAAGGCAACTGGGAATTGGAATAATGCTGGCATAGCCCAGGAGAGGGAACACCCAAATCCTGTCTGCCTTCAAAATGGTAATCCCTTTCCCTTTCCTTTCCTTTCCTTTCCTTTCCTTTCCTTTCCTTTCCTTTCCTTTCCTTTCCTTTCCTTTCCTTTCCTTTCCTTTCCTTTCTTTCTTT